>NC_091162.1:21136340-21216340 GCF_040958095.1 Procambarus clarkii
TCGATTAAGGCGCGTCTGGGATCCTCTCGGACGCAGGTTCGAACTCTCATCATGGCCCTTGTGGATTTGTTCATTTGGTGCATCACGCTATTGTGATTTCTGTGGGTAATACCATTATCTGTTTGGCCCTACTCTGTGGCCTGCATATCGTGATGTGTTCCGTGATTGCCGTACCCACCCTAATGATTTGCACATTCACAGACACCTGACTCTGCGGGCTGGCGTTTTTAACTCCCCCAGACAGTAGCAAGACACTCGTCTAGCTACTGTCTCTCGTTGGTGAGGCCGCAGTTCAGGTCTCCAAGAATGCCATATTCATTGCCAGTGTTGTCAAAGTTCTCCAGCCGCCTCCTTATTAAAGACTGCAATAAGGATATTAATTTAAATATCTTAGAGGCCCCGGGTTATCCTGTTCTCTAGGGTGACACGTTATTCCCCCCCCCCCCTCGCAGTCGTCGTCGGCGTCCTCTTCAGGTGGTTAAGGCAATTTTTGATTGTTGGACCCTCCTGTCTGGCAGTTTTTGCTGGGGCCAGATGCTCCATTCAGGAATACATCCCCGTTCCACACCTCTGTAATAGGTGCTGGAAGTTTGGGCATGGAGCCTTGAAGTGTTGTAGCGAGGTGTCGTTTTGCCTCCTTGTGTGGTGCGTCAGACCGTTCTTGGTCAGACTGCAGCCCGTCCTCCAAACAAAGGCCAAAGTCCATTCCATACACCCGCCAAACCCGCTGTTTATGAATGAAAAACGGTATACACACGACTCGCAACTGATTTCGTTCGAACACTTCCGAAACAAGTGCTTCACTGACGAATTTTGTTCGAACCACAACGCTGTAAATGCCCCATGTAAGTATGTATAATGTATGCAGTACTACAAATAATCACCAACAGAACCTAAACACCTAACCTAACCAATGCTTAAATATACTTGATGATTGCGTCTTTGGGGTCGACCTCTGGATGGAATGGACTTGGTCTGAGGACGGGTTGCTACAATATAAATTTGAACAAGCCGTCCTCCACCTTAAACCTGGAGATGACATATCTTACCCCGAGGCAAGACGTCAGGTCTGTCTCCTTTCCTTCCATGACTTACAACTCCTCGTGCTTCTCTACCCCCTCCCCCCCCCACTCTCCTCCTCCTACTCCTCAGGTCTACAACCGTTTCCAGTGTTTGAACCCCTGACACCTCCATCACCTCTCCTCCTTCCCCCGCTCGTCTGGGATCCCAGACCATGACTGTCACCAGTGTCACCCACCAACATTTCTGCTCTGCCTTCCCTGTCTTCTGCTGCCCATCGTTTTCGCATCACTTCTCCGCTTCTCTGCTCTCCTTTATCCTCTGTGGGCCCCTTCGACTCTCGGTCCCGTCTTCCCCCTCAGTCCTCTCCTCTGTCTTTTGGCCCTTCCTGGCATGTGGCTCAGTCGATATCCATGCTCTCTCCTCGTGTCGCCCGCTCTCGTTCACCCTCCCCGCCTGAGACGATAGCAGCCACCTCACAGCACCTTCACACCACCACACACCTAGCTTTCAGTCAGAAACATAAGCCTGTTACCTCTCCATCTTCCCCCCCCCCCCAGTAGGTAAGAAGTGTCCATTCTTCAATTAGCCCCCATATCAGGGCCCCCTGAACACACTCAGGTGTCTCCCTGGGCTTCCACCTCGTCAAGGAACCGCCGATAAAATAAAAAATAAAAAAATAATATCCGTCCTCACCCCCTTGTACTACTAACACCAGCGGAGCACACACACTGTAGTCACCCGGTAATGTACTTAAATATGGAGAAGGGGCTCAACGTCATACTATTGGGGGTTCGGCTCAGAACTGGTCGGTTGTCAGGAGTACACGCACTGTCTGAGCCACCATCACTTGCCCTCTCTCTCTCTCCTAGTCTTAGGCTGACCTCTTTGGTTCTTTTATGCTGTCGTCCGGCCTGCAATTATTAACCTTTTTTTCCTCTTAGAAATCCTCACCCAGACAAGGTCAAACACGCTTGTCTAACAGACAAATATTTATTACAAACAATTAAGAATAACCTGGTAATATGAGGTAATGGTTCTACAAAAGTAGCATCAGTCTCTGCTATGACCAGTACACAGTGTGATGGTCTCTGCCAGGCTGCTGCCTGCTGCTCTTCAGCAGCACACTGTGCCTCCGTCACCTCGCCGTCTGGGCTGGGCTTCGTACATGCAATTTAACACCATCAACTCTCTCATCTTGCATGGCGTCAGGCACACTACATGAATCCGTCCACCTCTCAAACATACATTATTACCCAGGTTTTCTCACGACAAGTGACGACTTAGGACTTTTGCACACGACATGTTCCCGCGCTGACGTCATTTGAGCCCACACCACGCCGCACACAGTCGACACCTCACTTACAAGTTTTATCAAAGATGTTCATCCGTGACTTATCTTCCTCCTTGGTTACATGTGATGACGGTTGCTTGCACTATTTAACATCCCCGTGTCCTCACTATGGTCAGGTGGGGCATAACTCCGTGTGGGGTGGACCTGCCTGGTGAGGCCACATGGCGGTTCATAACTCTTCCGTTCTTGTGCCCGCATCTCCTCCCATCTCGGTAGCAGAGCCGTCTGACGTCGCAATATTATTAGTGCCGTCCTTGTTCCCCTCTCTCATCCGGATTGTGCCATCGATTCTCTCCCCACTCACCCCAACTCCCGTGACCACCTCTGTCTTCTGCCTCCTTCCTCACTTGGCTCTTGTGACCTCACCTAAAATATGCTCTTTACCCACAACCTTGTCGGCTCGACCCATCTCTGTTGACTGATGCTAGCCAACCCAACCCTGATTTCTATGATCCTGATCTTCCCTATAGGTCTGTGCCCTTTTCTTTGTCTTGTCGCGTTAATTTATTTTGTTTTATTGTGATCGCTGATCTCCACTAAGTAACTCGACGGAATATCCGTGGGGTTTTATGACAATTTAATGAACTGCAACTTTTGATTTCACAGTTTTCTCTCCACTCTACTGCTCTCTTGATCTGGAATAATAATGTTCCTTTTGTTTCCCTTCTTTTTCGCTCAAATGTTCATTCCACTGCTGCTCATGACGGTGTGAGTAAAATGGTATATATCATATACCCTAATGTGATTGGAAAGATGATCTGCACAAGAACAAACATTACTGGCTTTCCTGAAAACATCAAACTGAAAGGTTCTATCTCTTCTGTGGATCTTTAAATCTAAAAATAATGAGGTTCCATTTACCTCTCCCTCAGTAGTAAATCTGATTAAGGGCACCAAGACATTAAATTAAAAAATAAAAAACCAATTGGGGTCCAGATTATTTGGCCGGTCACATTACATCAACATACGTATACGACTTTGTGGTGTTAGCAGGTAAAATATTTGGATATAAAGATTCACAGAACATAAAATCCCGATGGAGGACATACACTCCGAGGTGTCCTCCAGCGCCTCTCGATGTAAACCCACCAAGAAGAGTTTACTTAGTCCTTTATTATAGTTAGGAATACCCATCTGAGCTGGATGGTAGAGCGATGATCTTGCTTCATGCAGGTCGGCGTTCAATCCCCGACCGTCCAAGTGATTGGGCACCATTCTTCCTCCCTCCCCGCCTCATCCCAAATCCTTATCCCTGATCCCTTCCAAGTGCTATCCCTTCTAGCTGTCAATAAATAGAGTAGGTTAGCTGCAGAAGTCGTTGAAGGAACTTAGATTCACAACTGTAAATGTAAATATGATAAAAGCATGAGAAATAAGTCGTCACATTAATCTAAGAACGTTGGGAAGGCGGGGCTAGGAGCCTAGCTCTACCCTGAAAGCACATAGAGGCTAGTATACACACACACACACACACACACACACACACACACACACACACACACACACACACACACACACTCACTCACTCTTGACGGTTGAGAGGCGGGACCAAAGAGCCAGAGCTCAACCCCCGCAAACACAACTAGGTGAGTACAACTAGGTGAGTACACACACACACACGCACACACAGAGACAACGAGTCTGTGTGAGGGGTGAGGTCTCAGATTGGCGAGACGTCACAAGTGGAGTCCCGCAGGGGTCAGTCCTTGGACCTATACTGTTTCTGGTATATGTAAATGATCTCCCAGAGGGTATAGATTCGTTCCTCTCAATGTTTGCCGACGATGCAAAAATTATGAGGAGGATTGAAACAGAGGATGATAGTAGGAGGCTACAAGATGACCTGGATAGACTGAGTGAATGGTCCAACAAATGGCTGTTGAAGTTCAACCCGAGTAAATGCAAAGTAATGAAGCTAGGCAGTGGAAACAGGAGGCCAGGCACAGGATACAGAATAGGAGATGAAGTACTTAATGAAACAGACAGAGAGAAAGATCTAGGAGTTGATATCACACCAAACCTGTCTCCTGAAGCCCACATAAAGAGAATAACGTCTGCGGCATATGCGAGGCTGGCTAACATCAGAACGGCGTTCAGGAACCTGTGTAAGGAATCATTCAGAATCTTGTACACCACATATGTAAGACCAATCCTGGAGTATGCGGCCCCAGCATGGAGCCCGTACCTTGTCAAGCACAAGACGAAGCTGGAAAAAGTCCAAAGGTATGCTACTAGACTAGTCCCAGAACTAAGAGGCATGAGTTATGAGGAAAGGCTGCGGGAAATGCACCTCACGACACTGGAAGACAGAAGAGTAAGGGGGGACATGATCACAACCTACAAAATCCTCAGGGGAATCGACCGGGTAAACAAGGATGAACTTTTCAACACTGGTGGGACGCGAACAAGGGGACACAGGTGGAAGCTGAGTACCCAAATGAGCCACAGAGACGTTAGAAAGAACTTTTTCAGTGTCAGAGTAGTTAGCAAATGGAATGCATTAGGAAGTGATGTGGTGGAGGCTGACTCCATTCACAGTTTCAAATGTAGATATGATAGAGCCCAATAGGCTCAGGAATCTGTACACCAGTTGATTGACGGTTGAGAGGCGGGACCAAAGAGCCAGAGCTCAACCCCCGCAAGCACAATTAGGTGAGTACAATTAGGTGAGTACAGAGGGTATAGACTCATTCCTCTCAATGTTTGCTGACGACGCCAAAATTATGAGACGGATTAAGACAGAGGAGGACAGCTTGAGGCTTCAAGAGGACCTGGATAAGCTGCAGGAATGGTCGAACAAATGGTTGTTAGAGTTTAACCCAAACAAATGTAATGAAGATAGGGGTAAGAAGCAGGAGACCAGATACAAGGTACCATTTGGGAGATGAAATACTTTAAGAGTCAGAGCGAGAGAAAGACCTGGGGGTTGATATCACGCCAGACCTGTCCCCTGAAGCTCATATCAAGAGGATAACATCAGCAGCATATGACAGATTGGCTAACATAAGAACGGCCTTTAGAAACTTGTGTAAGGAATCTTTCAGAACATTATATACCACATATGTCAGACCAATCCTGGAGTATGCGGCTCCAGCATGGAGTCCATATCTAGTCAAGCATAAGACTAAACTGGAAAAGGTTCAAAGGTTTGCCACCAGACTAATACCCGAGCTGAGAGGTATGAGCTACGAGGAGAGACTACGGGAATTAAACCTCACTTCGTTGGAAGACAGAAGAGTTAGTGAGGACATGATCACCACATACAAGATTCTCAAGGGAATCGACAGGGTAGATAAAGACAGGTTATTTAACACAAGGAGCACACGCACTAGGAGACTCAGTTTCCACCTGAGTGCCCAAAATAGACACAAAGATATTAGAAATAACTTTTTTAGTGTCAGAGTGGTTGACAAATGGAATGCATTAGGAAGTGATGTGGTGGAGGCTGACTCCATACACAGTTTCAAGTGTAGATATGATAGAGCCCAATAGGCTCAGGAATCTGTACACCTGTTGATTGACAGTTGAGAGGCGGGACCAAAGAGCCAGAGCTCAACCCCCGCAAGCACAAATAGGTGAGTACAACTAGGTGAGTACACACACACACACACACACACACACACACACACACACACACACACACACACGTACGTACGTACGTCTGTCTGGGGGATCTGGTGGCTGAGCGGACATTGCGCAGGGCTCGTAATTATGTGGCCCGGGTTCGATTCCCGGACCAGGCAGAAACAAATGGGCAAAGTTTTTTTCACCCTGATGCTCCTGTTACCTAGCAGTTAATAGGTACCTGGGAGCTAGACAGCTGTTAATGAGCTGCAACCTGGGTGTGTGTGTGGGGGGGGGGGGAATTAGTTTGTAGTTAGTTACAGTTGATTAATTGACAGTTGAGAGGCGGGCCGAAAGAGCAGAGCTCAACCCCCGCAAGAACAAGTAGGTGAATACAACTAGAGAGAGCGGGACTTGGGGGTTGATATCACGCCAGACCTGTCCCCTGAAGTTATCAAGAGGATAACATCAGCGGCATTCGCCAGGTTGGCCAACATAAGAACGGCAATTAGAAACTTGTGTAAGGAATCATTCAGAACATTATATACCACATATGTCAGACCAATCCTGGAGTATGCGGCTCCAGCATGGAGTCCATATCTAGTCAAGCATAAGACTAAACTGGAAAAGGTTCAAAGGTTTGCTACCAGACTAGTACCCGAGCTGAGAGGTACGAGCTACGAGGAGAGGGTTAAACCTCACGTCGCTGGATGACAGAAGAGTTAGGGGGGACATGATCACCACATACAAGATTCTCAAAGGAATCAATAGGATAGATAAGGACATGCTATTTAACACCAGAGGCACACGCACTAGGGGACACAGGTGAAAACTGAGTACCCAAATGAGCCACAGAGATATTAGAAAGAACTTTTTTAGTGTCAGAGTGGTTGACAAATGGAATGCATTAGGAAGTGATGTGGTGGAGGCAGACTGACTCCATACACAGTTTCAAGTGTAGATATGATAGAGCCCAATAGGCTCAGGAATCTGTACACCTGTTGATTGACAGTTGAGAGGCGGGACCAAAGAGCCAGAGCTCAACCCCCGCAAGCACAAATAGGTGAGTATACACACACACACACACACATATTACTGCCTATACATTAGTCAGTGATGTGGTGGAGGCTGACTCCATACACAGTTTCAAATGTAGATATGATAAGAGCCCAGTAGGCTCAGGAACCTGTACTCCAGTAGATTGACGGTTGAGAGGCGGAGACCAAAGAGCCAGGCCCCAGAGCTCAACCCCCTACAAGCACAACTAAGTGAATACACACACACATTCCCACTCCCTCTGGTGCTTGGTTGGTCCCCCAGACATAGAGGACTATGGGTCAACACCTCGCCCGGTGCTCGCCTCGGAGGATCTCTGATGTCTCTCTCCTCTTGTTCCTTGTAAGTAATATTGACATTATCTCCTATAACATATATTCAGAAGTATAATTGAACCTTTCGTGTCATGCAAACACATTCGAGACTGAACTAAGTGTTATATAAATTTGAATGTCATCGTTTTCTGGAGCGGAAGTCAACAGAAGCCCCAACTCCGCCAGAGCCAAAATAGTGCTCAGCTTGTAATAGTCGCAGGAAACGGCCTTAATTTGCTCTTATATTTTTCGCCCACAAATGTGGAGAAAAGATATAGTTTTTATACGGTAAATAAAATCATGAATTAACTTTAAGCATGTCGTACAGAGGGAAGATTATAGTGTGTGTGTGTAAATTTGCGATGTGTAGCCTAAAGTTGGAAGAGACGCGGAACATTTGTGAGGTTGGCAGCCGGCGAGCACTGGCAACTGTGAGATAATGTTGCCAGCACTCGCGTTTTATTCCTTAAGTTATATTTAAATTTGGCAGTTTGTGAGCGGGAAACTTTGCTGCTGAAGGTTAGTGTAGAAGGGAAGTATTGCGTCTCGGCACCTGCTGTTTTTCCAGCCAAGTCGCCAAATGTGGTAATTTACAGGCTAGAGACATCGAGGTTAAGATATTCCGGAGTTTATTGCAATGGGGCTAGGTCCCGAGCAAGAGTAGAAGGGTGATGTACAGAGGTCCATCCCGCTAGTGTGTGTGTGTGTGTGTGTGTGTGTGTGTGTGTACACACTGAGCAACCTGCTAACTTAGGGCAGGGATTGTAACACTATTACAGTCCTCCACCGGGTAGCTTAACCCGATGGAGGAGACACACACCGAGGTGTCCTCCAGCGCCTCTTGATGTAAACACACCAAGAAGAGTTTACTTAGTCCTTTATTATAGTCAGGAATACCCGTCTGAGCTGGACGATAGAGCCACAATCTCGCTTCATGCAGTTCTGCGTTCGATCCCCGACCGTCCAAATGATTGGGCACCAACCGCCCCATCTCGAATCCTTATCGTGATCCCTTCCAAGTGCTATACAGTCGCAATGGCTTGACAATTTCTACTGATATTTCCCTTCCTTTCCGTGGTTGAAGGACTTTAAGCCCAACACCAAACCAGCCCCGAATGAAACGCTTATCGCAGACTCGGGGCGCCTGACAGCTGAGTGGACAGCACTTCGGATTTCGTCGTCCTAAGGTTCCAGGTTCGATCCCCGGTGGAGGCGGAGACAAATGGGCAAAAAAAGTGTCTTTCACTCTGATGCCCCTGTTACCTAGCAGTAAATAGGTACCAGGGAGTTACATTGCTGCTACGAGCTGCTTACTGGGGGATGTGTAACAAAAAGGAGGCCTGGTCGAGGACCGGGCCGCGGGGACGCTAAGCCCCGAAATCATCTCAAGTTAACCTCAAGATGACTCGTCAGTAGGAATCGAACTCGGGCCTGCGTCTGAACTTTAACTCGCGAAATATTTGTCACAACGAACTTGATTCAGGTTTGATTTATCTCGTATCAACTAAATGTATCAAATGTAAAGGCTTTCTCGTGTGTGTGTGTGTGTGTGTGTGTGTGTGTGTGTGTGTGTGTGTGTGTGTGTGTGTGTTTGTTTGTTTTCCATATCGTTTTAAAATGAAATATATATTCCATGTTTAACTTCGTGAAAATGTCTAGTGATTGAATGATGGCTTTTTTTATAGATTTTAGGACCAAGAGTGAATCAGTGAGTCATAGTGAATATTGTTAGTAACGATTAGGAGGGACAGTGAGCCATAGTGACTTGTCAGTAACGCACCGGGCGTGATAGTGAACTATCCCCAACAGTGACTGGTGCCAGTAACGTACCAGGGGTGATAGTGAACCATCCCCAACAGTGCCTGGTGCCAGTAACGTACCGGGCGTGATAGTGAACCATCCCCAACAGTGCCTGGTGCCAGTAACGTACCGGGCGTGATAGTGAACCATCCCCAACAGTGCCTGGTGCCAGTAACGTACCGGGCGTGATAGTGAACCATCCCCAACAGTGACTGGTGCCAGTAACGTACCGGGAGTGATAGTGAACCATCCCCAACAGTGACTGGTGCCAGTAACGTACCGGGCGTGATAGTGAACCATCCCCAACAGTGCCTGGTGCCAGTAACGTACCGGGCGTGATAGTGAACCATCCCCAACAGTGACTGGTGCCAGTAACGTACCGGGCGTGATAGTGAACCATCCCCAACAGTGACTGGTGCCAGTAACGTACCGGGCGTGATAGTGAACCATCCCCAACAGTGACTGGTGCCAGTAAGACAGTGAGGAAGTCAGCACAGGTGGAGACTGGTGGTGGTGTCAGTGATAACAAGGCTGAGGTTATCTTGAGGTGATTTCGGGGCTTTAGTGTCCCCGCGGCTCGGTCCTCGACCAGGCCTCCGCCCCCCAGGAAACAGCCCCTGACAGCTGACTAACACCCGGGTACCTATTTTACTGCTAGGTAACAGGGGCGTAGGGTGAAAGAAACTCTGCCCATTGTTTCTCGCCTGCGTCCGGGATCGAACCCGGGACCACAGGATCACAAGTCCAGCGTGCTGTCCGCTCGGTCCGACCGGCTGACACCCTCGCAACTGTGTCTCAAGTTCTGATTCTACAATATTGTAATGCAGTACTGAGCTATGGTTGGGTGCCTTTGTCCCGACCCACAAAAGTCTAGTTATGTCTTCTCCATGGCCCTGTATTAAGTCTGAATAATTGTACGTGTATATTGCATGTATATTGTAATTACATAGGTGTAATTTCAGGATGAGAGCTGAGCTCTTGGTGTCCCGTCTTCCCAGTACTCTTTGTCATATAATGCTTTGAAACTGTTGACGGTTTTGCCGCCTCCACCACCTTCTCACTTACTTTGTTCCAACCATCTACCACTCTGTTTGTAGGAACCGACCTATGAGATTTATATTTATTTAATTTATATGAATTTATATAGAATTTATATTTACGTTAATTTGTATACTTCGATAGCAATTTGTATGATAAGTGGACTGTATTTCTGCAATAATCTCACAAATCGATCCTCTACACATTAGGGGGGTTTATATTGAATTTATATATATGCAGCCAATCAAACTACAGTATTAGACTACATACATTGAAGAGGTTCCTTATCTTATTGTACAGCAGGCCTTAGTCCACCAGGTATAACCAGGATGTAGACACCACATTTTCTCTTTGAGGTAGCTTGCATCACCCAGTAACTGGTACACAAAGCTTCTTCCTCGTCTTGACCTGTCAAAAGGGCGCTAGCTATGAAGCCAGAATCCTAATATATGACAGCTATATCAGAGAAAACACTGTACAAGGAACCATAAAGACTTAGGCTTAATTACCTATTTGAGTCGATCATTTGTGATCTAACCGGAACACCCTATATCTACTGACATTAATGGCCATAAATGAAAGATAAACGGGTTTCGGAAAGACACTTCCCTTGAGATTGATGACAGCGTGTTGATGATGGCAGATCACTACTCTGATCTTCCATAACACTTCGTCCAAGAGAATTTATAGGAGCCGTAATTCGCTCCACGACTCTGTGGTCTTAAACAATAACAATGGCTGACCACTCCCTCCTCACTGACGCTACTGGCCTACATTGTCCAGATGTCAGTAAGTGATAGAAGGGTCACATTTACTCTATTTTAATTCTGATAATTAAGTTAATTTATATGAGATGTTTTAATGATGGTAAAGTCCAAAGACTAATGTATTTAAGAATAATTCCCACCATAATAGGTGGTGAATTTATAATAGTATGTGGTAATGATATCCCGTTTTCTATAGACGGAAATTCCACTACAAGTTACATTTTCTATGGGTAACTTGTTTATACAACGCAGCAGCAATATTATCTGCCTGCATGTTATTATTAAATGGTGTCGGATTTTCCGACACTGTTTGCAAAAGAAAACTTTCTAATATTTTTTGGCATCTTTGTTTTCTTAGCTTGAAACTGTGTCGTCCTTTTTCGTGAAGTTGCTGGTTTCAGGAATTCCTCTTTGTCAATTTGGTAGATTCCTGTTATCTCGTCACCCTGTTAGTATTTTGTAGGTGGTAATCATGTCTTCTCTTTTTCTTCTGTCAACAAGCTTTGACATGTTTAACGCCTCCACACACTATCCTCATAGCTCTTGTTTTTCAGTTCCGGAAGCCATTTTGGAGCATGCCGTTGCACCTTTTAGAGTTTATTTATGTGCTTCTTGCGACATCACAGAACTGCTGCATACTCCAGCTTTGGTCTCACGAGTCATGAACAGTTTCTTTAGTATTTCACCAGCCATATAATTAAAAGCAAGTCTGAGGTTGGAAAGTTAGGCACACGCTCCTCTCACAATGTTCTTTGTGTTCCTCTGGCGACAGTTTACTATTCAATACCACCTCTAGATCTCTTTAATACAGCTCTGTAATTCCTTTCCACATAATTTGTAACTTGTGTGTGGTCTATTTTCTCCGTTTCCACATTCCATAACATGACATTTATTCAAACTGAATTCCATTTGCCACATGTTGCTCCAAGCACTTATTTTATCTAGATGCACTTGAAGGTCATGACAATGGTGAGCGTGTGCTGTCTTGCCCAGTATCTTAGCATCATCCACAAACATGTTGATATAATGTTGTATTCTTCTGGTTGATGGTTTATGTAGACACTGAATATTACTGGTGCTGAACCCTGTGGTACTCCGCTAGTAACACTCCTCCAGTCACATACATTGTCTCTCATTACCGCCCTCATCTCTCTCTCAGTTAGATAAGTTATCATCCATGTCAACAGTCTCCCTGTCACCCCCTCCAGCATGTTCCAGTTTCCAGAACAACCTCTTGTGTGGGACTCTGTCAAAAGCCTTTTTTTCAGGTCCAGACAGACAACGGGACTTAAAGTCCGGCACACAAGTCCGGCCACAGTCAACTGGGTGTGACTTGTGTCAGCCTGTAACAGACTTACAGACTGTACATTGAGACTTCTTTTGCACAGTGAATTGTGCGCGTGTGCGAGCGCGCAGTTGAACCGAGCGCCGGCTACTGTGGGTGTCGTGTTGTGGGGTGGGGGGGGAAGAGGGAGGGGGTGTATCAAGGAGTCTTCCTTGATATACACCTCCACGTTATCCTTACCATCCCTCCTCCCTCACAGTCTCCCTCTCGTCACCCTCCTCCCTCACGGGCTCCCTCTCGTCACCCTCCTCCCTCACGGGCTCCCTCTCGTCACCCTCCTCCCTCACAGGCTCCCTCTCGTCACCCTCCCTCACGGGCTCCCTCTCGTCACCCTCCTCCCTCACGGGCTCCCTCTCGTCACCCTCCTCCCTCACGGGCTCCCTCTCGTCACCCTCCTCCCTCACAGTCTCCCTCTCGTCACCCTCCTCCCTCACGGGCTCCCTCTCGTCACCCTCCTCCCTCACACTCCCTCTCGTCACCCTCCTCCCTCACACTCCCTCTCGTCACCCTCCTCCCTCACAGTCTCCCTCTCGTCACCCTCCTCCCTCACAGTCTCCCTCTCGTCACCCTCCTCCCTCACAGTCTCCCTCTCGTCACCCTCCTCCCTCACAGTCTCCCTCTCGTCACCCTCCTCCCTCTCGTCACCCTCCTCCCTCACAGGCTCCCTCTCGTCACCCTCCTCCCTCACAGGCTCCCTCTCGTCACCCTCCTCCCTCACAGGCTCCCTCTCGTCACCCTCCTCCCTCACAGTCTCCCTCTCGTCACCCTCCTCCCTCACAGTCTCCCTC
This sequence comes from Procambarus clarkii, assembly GCF_040958095.1. Lineage (NCBI taxonomy): Eukaryota > Metazoa > Arthropoda > Malacostraca > Decapoda > Cambaridae > Procambarus > Procambarus clarkii. Next base: position 21,149,387 of record NC_091162.1, read on the forward strand.
TCGTCACCCTCCTCCCTCACGGGCTCCCTCTCGTCACCCTCCTCCCTCTCGTCACCCTCCTCCCTCACAGGCTCCCTCTCGTCACCCTCCTCCCTCACAGGCTCCCTCTCGTCACCCTCCTCCCTCACAGGCTCCCTCTCGTCACCCTCCTCCCTCACAGGCTCCCTCTCGTCACCCTCCTCCCTCAGTCTCCCTCTCGTCACCCTCCTCCCTCACAGGCTCCCTCTCGTCACCCTCCTCCCTCACAGGCTCCCTCTCGTCACCCTCCTCCCTCACAGGCTCCCTCTCGTCACCCTCCTCCCTCACAGTCTCCCTCTCGTCACCCTCCTCCCTCACAGTCTCCCTCTCGTCACCCTCCTCCCTCACAGGCTCCCTCTCGTCACCCTCCTCCCTCACAGGCTCCCTCTCGTCACCCTCCTCCCTCACAGTCTCCCTCTCGTCACCCTCCTCCCTCACAGTCTCCCTCTCGTCACCCTCCTCCCTCACAGTCTCCCTCTCGTCACCCTCCTCCCTAACAGGCTCCCTCTCGTCACCCTCCTCCCTCACAGGCTCCCTCTCGTCACCCTCCTCCCTCACAGTCTCCCTCTCGTCACCCTCCTCCCTCACGGGCTCCCTCTCGTCACCCTCCTCCCTCTCGTCACCCTCCTCCCTCACAGGCTCCCTCTCGTCACCCTCCTCCCTCACAGGCTCCCTCTCGTCACCCTCCTCCCTCACAGGCTCCCTCTCGTCACCCTCCTCCCTCACAGGCTCCCTCTCGTCACCCTCCTCCCTCACAGGCTCCCTCTCGTCACCCTCCTCCCTCACAGTCTCCCTCTCGTCACCCTCCTCCCTCACAGTCTCCCTCTCGTCACCCTCCTCCCTCACAGGCTCCCTCTCGTCACCCTCCTCCCTCACAGTCTCCCTCTCGTCACCCTCCTCCCTCACAGTCTCCCTCTCGTCACCCTCCTCCCTCACAGGCTCCCTCACAGGCTCCCTCCTCCCTCACGGGCTCCCTCTCGTCACCCTCCTCCCTCTCGTCACCCTCCTCCCTCTCGTCACCCTCCTCCCTCACAGTCTCCCTCTCGTCACCCTCCTCCCTCACAGTCTCCCTCTCGTCACCCTCCTCCCTCACAGTCTCCCTCTCGTCACCCTCCTCCCTCACAGGCTCCCTCTCGTCACCCTCCTCCCTCACAGGCTCCCTCACAGGCTCCCTCCTCCCTCACAGGCTCCCTCTCGTCACCCTCCTCCCTCACAGGCTCCCTCACAGGCTCCCTCCTCCCTCACAGGCTCCCTCCTCCCTCACAGGCTCCCTCCTCCCTCACAGGCTCCCTCCTCCCTCACAGGCTCCCTCTCGTCACCCTCCTCCCTCACAGGCTCCCTCTCGTCACCCTCCTCCCTCACAGGCTCCCTCTCGTCACCCTCCTCCCTCACAGGCTCCCTCTCGTCACCCTCCTCCCTCACGCTCCCTCCCATCACCCTCCTCCCTCACAGGCTCCCTCCCATCACCCACCTCCCACACGTACGCTCTGTCCCATTACTCCTCTCTCACACTGCCACCCATCTTGAGGTTATCTTGAGGTTATCTTCACTCCTCCCACATGCTCTCCCCCTTCACTTTCCTCCCACATGGTCCCTCCCGCCTCTCTCCACCCATGTACTCCCTGAGGATTATAGCGCGCCTCCGTCAGAAAGTCTACGGACACGTGGACCCAGGTTTCATTACCCTGGCGGTGCTGCAGTGATCCACAGTGAGACGCTCTACTATACAGCCTCTCCCAAGTGGTCATTGAAGTCCAGGTGTTCTCTATTTTACTATCATTTTTACTTCGTTATATTGTTCTCTACTGACGTGTATTTTTCATTTTAATATTACAACGTGTCATCCAAAGTTATAATTTTCATGCGGGCGATGAGTGACAATAACGTGGCTAACGTATGTTGACCAGACCACACACTAACTTTCATTAATATTGGTCACGGTGCAATAAGGAAATGTTGCACCCAAAAATGGTTTTAATTGCAGCGTGTTTTGTACTGTTTTGTAGATGGTATATGACAGAAGGCAACAACCACAATCTAAGCTTACATAGGCCTAGTATAGCACATATATGTGTAGTAATTTAGGTTTAAAACGGGGTATATTATGCGTATGATATTAGGCCTTGGACAGGTGGAGTTGTATAGTTATTGTTGCACGTTTAAGCATGTCATTTGGAGTATTCTAATAGCACAAAACGGGAACTTTTGGGTACAAGAGGGTATCCAAGACTTCTTGTACCCAAAGAGGGTACTTGTGCCCAAACAAGAGGGTACCCATAAGAGGGTACATGTATTTTAGGTACAAGATGTATAGGCTCGATCGATAGTTGCTATATGTGCCATGATATGTGAAGGACGGCTTGTAATTGACCGGCCTAATGATTACCTGTGAGCAAAACATTGCAGTTCTACGGTGCTCGGTAACTGAAAGCTGTTAAGGTCTAGAGCTCTTGTCACTATTATTAGACGTGTAATGAGGAAGAATTTTGTAATGGGTGAGAGTGGAAGAGATGGAAAACAGGTGTGAGAGAGGAAGGAGGACGTACGTGTGTGTGTGTGTGTGTGTGTGTGTGTACTCACCTATTTGTGCTTGCGGGGGTTGAGCTTTGGCTCTTTGGTCCCGCCTCTCAACTGTCAATCAACTGGTGTACAGGTTCCTGAGCCTACTGGGCTCTATCATATCTACATGTGAAACTGTGTATGGAGTCAGCCTCCACCACATCACTGCCTAATGCATTCCATCCGTTAACTACTCTGACACTGAAAAAGTTCCTTCTAACGTCTCTGTGGCTCATGTGGGTACTCAGTTTCCACCTGTGTCCCCTTGTTCGCGTCCCACCAGTGTTGAATAGTTTATCCTTGTTTACCCGGTCGATTCCTCTGAGGATTTTGTAGGTTGTGATCATGTCTCCACACATGTCGTGTGCGTGCGTGCGTGTGTGTGTGTGTGTGTGTGTGTGTGTGTGTGTGAGAGAGAGAGGGAGAGATGGAGAGTGCAGAATACTGCTAGTTCAGTGTGGGAGCAGTTTTCAGGATATGAAGGCTACATGCTCTTTATATCGTGCACCACTATGCTCCACACTCTCACCCTTCACCACCCTCCTTCATGCTCCACACTCTCACCCTTCACCACCACCACCCTTCATGCTCCACACTCTCACCCTTCACCACCCTCCTTCATGCTCCACACTCTCACCCTTCACCACCACCACCCTTCATGCTCCACACTCTCACCCTTCACCACCACCACCCTTCATGCTCCACACTCTCACCCTTCACCACCACCACCCTTCATGCTCCACACTCTCACCCTTCACCACCACCGCCCTTCATGCTCCACACTCTCACCCTTCACCACCACCACCCTTCATGCTCCACACTCTCACCCTTCACCACCACCACCCTTCATGCTCCACACTCTCACCCTTCACCACCACCACCCTTCATGCTCCACACTCTCACCCTTCACCACCACCACCCTTCATGCTCCACACTCTCACCCTTCACCACCACCACCCTTCATGCTCCACACTCTCACCCTTCACCACCACCACCCTTCATGCTCCACACTCTCACCCTTCACCACCACCACCCTTCATGCTCCACACTCTCACCCTTCACCACCACCACCCTTCATGCTCCACACTCTCACCCTTCACCACCACCACCCTTCATGCTCCACACTCTCACCCTTCACCACCACCACCCTTCATGCTCCACACTCTCACCCTTCACCACCACCACCCTTCATGCTCCACACTCTCACCCTTCACCACCACCACCCTTCATGCTCCACACTCTCACCCTTCACCACCACCACCCTTCATGCTCCACACTCTCACCCTTCACCACCACCACCCTTCATGCTCCACACTCTCACCCTTCACCACCACCACCCTTCATGCTCCACACTCTCACCCTTCACCACCACCACCCTTCATGCTCCACACTCTCACCCTTCACCACCACCACCCTTCATGCTCCACACACTCACCCTTCATGCTCCACACTCTCACCCTTCACCACCACCCTTCATGCTCCACACACACTCACCCTTCACCACCACCACCCTTCATGCTCCACACTCTCACCCTTCACCACCACCCTTCATGCTCCACACTCTCACCCTTCACCACCACCCTTCATGCTCCACACACTCACCCTTCACCACCACCACCCTTCATGCTCCACACTCTCACCCTTCACCACCACCCTTCATGCTCCACACTCTCACCCTTCACCACCACCCTTCATGCTCCACACTCTCACCCTTCACCACCACCCTTCATGCTCCACACTCTCACCCTTCACCACCACCACCCTTCATGCTCCACACTCTCACCCTTCACCACCACCACCCTTCATGCTCCACACACACTCACCCTTCACCACCACCACCCTTCATGCTCCACACACACTCACCCTTCACCACCACCACCCTTCATGCTCCACACACTCTCACCCTTCACCACCACCACCCTTCATGCTCCACACTCACCCTTCACCACCACCACCCTTCATGCTCCACACACACTCACCCTTCACCACCACCACCCTTCATGCTCCACACACACTCACCCTTCACCACCACCACCCTTCATGCTCCACACACACTCACCCTTCACCACCACCACCCTTCATGCTCCACACACACTCACCCTTCACCACCACCACCCTTCATGCACACATTATCTCCTCCAACCACTGATCTCCCTGCCCCCCCCCCCCACCCCAGGCTCTCCTTTTCCATCTGTGCTGTACAGATGGAAACCCACTTGCAGGTCATTCATAAACAGTCACCAGCTGTTTATGAATGAAAAACAGTTTACACACGACTCACAACTAATGACGTCCGAACACTTCCGGAACAATTGTTTCCATGACGAATTCTGTTCGAACCACAACGCTGTAAATGCTTCACCCACGTACTACAAATACAAATAATCACCAACCGAACCTAAACACCTAACCTAACCTATGCATGCACAATATGCTAATATATTATAATATTAATTTATATTTGAGAAAATTCTTGTTTTGAATGAGGGGTCGACCGCTGGATGTACAACCCGTCCTCCAAAAATGGGGAGGTAAATGTAAGGAGACAAATAAGTGCAATTATGTACTATTCATAGCAGTTAGGAATTGTACTTATTTTCCCTTAGTATTAAATCGCACTGTCAAATATATTGTGAATATTTGAGTTTACCTGAAAAACTGAATAGAAAACCACAACCTCACCTAACCGTCTTAGTTTTTGAAGATAATAATTTTATTGCTTCTTAATTACAATTAGTACTTAACCTATACCTATATTGATATTACAGTTTTATAAAACTAATAAAACAAAACTAAAATATATCAATAAATTGTAAAGTAACTCAGGATATTTTAAAATTTGGTATAAAATCTATATTGTTTAATAAACCTGAAAAAGAAATTCCTGATATTTAAAACTTGTGTATAGCAAATTAAAGTTGAAATCTTCATCCTAAAATTCTGAGTGTCTTAACAGAAAACGAGGAGAATTAAATCGGGGGAGGGAGTTGGGTAAATGTAACAGCCCCACAAGTGCAATTATGCACTGTTTATGACAGTAAGAAAGTGTACTTATTACACTTAGTATTAAATCGTAGTGTCAATTCGAAGGACGGGTTGCGATGTAATGGACTTGAGTCGAGGACGGGTTGGGTTGTCACCTCCACCTCCAGTGACGTCATTCACCTCCACCCGATACCACTTAAGTGGTCCCACCATGTCTCCTTAATTTAATCTCTCTATCTCTCTCTCCCTGTCTTCCCTCCCCTCCTCCCCGTTACCCGTCTTTCTGCCCACCTTTCTCTCATTCGTCCGTTCAATTACGAAAGTCTCCTTGCTGTGTATTGAAAGTTATTAAAGGGAACTGAGAGTTTAACCGGCACATCTGTCCTACTGTAAACAGCTTTACTTCACACAAGGTTGATAATACTAATAATAGTGTTTATAGACGAACAATCCATCTTCTAAAAACGTTTAGAGGATATATATCATCTTTGTATGACTGGTTGTTAGTGTACACTGCTAACACTGTCTTGGGGGGGGGGGGAGGGGGAGCATTACATGCCCATACTCTTCCTTCCTACACGCGGACACACACACACACACACACACACACACACACACACACACACACACACACACACACGCACGCACGCACGCACGCACGCACGCACGCAGGAGGGGGGGGGGGGTGTCCTCTACCTGTCGACACATTACTGGTTTATATTTGTCTTTGACAGTGAGCTTAAGCCTCGTTGGTGTTTTATTGTTATAAGCCTGGCCGCGTGTTGACCAGCACGCAGGGGAGCGGGCGCGCCAGCTAGCGTGCGTCTTCAACTCACTTTTGTCACCTTGTTCCTCTGCACCTTTATATATATATATATATATATATATATATATATATAATATATATATATATATATATATAAAATATATATAATTTTATTGTTACTGAATATGACCGAGGGGTTTGTTCACTGGTACAGTTCATGTGAGAGATATTACCGCCATGAAGGTGAGCCTTCCGATACTAACAAGAACATACAGTTCACTATTTGCAACAAGAGTAACAAGACCTCCGATTTGCTCACGAAGTAGTCTCCTGCCAGGCAGCGAAACGCCGTGAGACACGAATGTCGTCTGTGCCAGGGTCTTGGGGACTGTCAGCCCCATCGAACTCAATATATAATGGAAAGACATCATCGTCTATTTAAGGCGCCTGACTATGCACAAACAACACGGCTTTATCAAAGATCACAGCATTTCTACACATCACCACCAGACATGTCCTGACCCTCAACACCCAAGTAGTCTACAAACACAACAATGGAAGATTAGACACAGCCGAGGAACTGTGTGTATCACATACACTTGTCCAACTATCAATTGCCAGTTTACAGTTTGGTACACTTTACCATCCTTAAGACTTAGACGCTTTCTCAGTCCATCAGCATTGATGTACTACATCTTCTGACTCGTCATTGTTTCTCTGTCTTTTGAATGGGTAACTTTGCCTGTGGAAGAGGTGTTGGTGGGGCTCGGGCCCCACAATGTACGAAATTGGAAAGGAGACTTGGGCGAGAATAGAGGATTGGACGTCAGTAAGGTTGTGAAATGGGAAATGTGGTGGAGTATGAGTCAGGAGGCTTGGGAGGGTTAGAGAAAATCAGAAGAACGGGCTGGAAGAAGTTGTGAGGACGGTGTATGGGGTAGTTGATGACACATGGGTGACAGTATGTTGGTGGCGCGCATGGCAGGAGTTACAGCTGGGGTGCCAGGGTATTGTGCGTGTCCCATAGTATGTACTCGTCTATTTCTACCGTGCGTGTCCCATAGTATGTACTCGTCTATTTCTACCGTGCGTGTCCCATAGTATATACTCGTCTATTTCTACCGTGCGTGTCCCATAGTATATACTCGTCTATTTCTACCGTGCGTGTCCCATAGTATGTACTCGTCTATTTCTACCGTGCGTGTCCCATAGTATGTACTCGTCTATTTCTACCGTGCGTGTCCCATAGTATGTACTCGTCTATTTCTACCGTGCGTGTCCCATAGTATGTACTCGTCTATTTCTACCGTGCGTGTCCCATAGTATGTACTCGTCTATTTCTACCGTGCGTGTCCCATAGTATGTACTCGTCTATTTCTACCGTGCGTGTCCCATAGTATGTACTCGTCTATTTCTACCGTGCGTGTCCCATAGTATGTACTCGTCTATTTCTACCGTGCGTGTCCCATAGTATGTACTCGTCTATTTCTACCGTGCGTGTCCCATAGTATGTACTCGTCTATTTCTACCGTGCGTGTCCCATAGTATGTACTCGTCTATTTCTACCGTGCGTGTCCCATAGTATGTACTCGTCTATTTCTACCGTGCGTGTCCCATAGTATGCACTCGTCTATTTCGACAAATGCAATGCATTAGTCAGTGATGTGGCGGAGGCTGACTCCATACACAGTTTCAAGTGTAGATATGATAGAGCCCAGTAGGCTCATGAACCTGTACACCAGTTGATTGGCGGTTGAGAGGGGACCAAAGAGCCAGAGCTCAACCCCCGCAAGCACAATTAGGCGAGTACACACACACACACACACACCTTGTATACCACATATGTAAGACCAATCCTGGAGTATGCGGCCCCAGCATGGAGCCCGTACCTTGTCAAGCACAAGACGAAGCTGGAAAAAGTTCAGAGGTATGTCACTAGGCTAGTCCCAGAACTAAGAGGCATGTGTTATGAGGAAAGGCTGCGGGAAATGCACCTCACGACGCAGGAAGCCAGGAGAGCTCGGGGAGACATGATCACTACCTGCAAAATTCCAAGAGGAATAGATCGGGAGATAAAGATAAATTGTTTAACGGGGGGGGGCGCAAACAAGGGGACACAGATGGAAACTTGAGTACCTAAATGATCCACAGGGACGTTAGAAAGAACTTTTTCAGTGTCAGTAGTTAACAGGCGAAATGCATTAGGCAGTGATGTGGTAGAGGCTGACTCCATACAGTTTCAAGTGTAGATATGGTAGAGCCCAATAGGCTCAGGAACCTGTACACCAGGTGATTGACAGTTGAGAGGCGGGATCAAAGAGCCAGAACTCGACCCCCGCATGCACAACTAGGCGAGTACAGCTAGGTGAAAACACACACACACACACACACACACACACACACACACACACACACACACACACACACACACACACACACACACACGCACACGAAATAAAGCAGTTAGATTTGATAGTGTTCACCTTGGAAGCTGAGAAAATGTGTAACTGCGCTGAGCATTCCAAACATCTTTGTGCGCAGGAAACTTAGCAGACATATGGTAAAAGGCAAACATTGCTCTAATCTACAAAAATGGTAGCCGAGAAGGCTCTCTAAATTATAGAATTATATCATTAACAAGCGTGTAGTCAAGACACTAGAAAAATGAGTTAAAACTAATGGGTAGAACATCTGGAAAGTAATAACATAGTAACAGACAGTATGGTTTTCGAGCAGGACGATTCTGTGTAACAAATCTACTTAGTGTTTATGATAGAGCCACAGATATTCTACAGGAAAGAGATGGTTGGGTTGACTGTGTCTATATGGACTTAAAAAAGGCCTTTGACAGAATCCCACACAAGAGGTTGTTTTGGAAACTGGAACATGCTGGAGAGGTGACAGAGAGACTGCTGACATGGATGAAAAATGTTCTAACTGACAGACAGATGAGGGCGGTAATTAGAGAGATGGTATCTTGACTGGAGGAGTGTTACTAGCAGAGTACCACAGGGTTCAGTAGTACATCTAACAATACCAGACAAATTAGGCAAACTGCAATTTCCAAAACCGAAAGGAGCAGTTGACTGAACCTTATTCACCGTCACGCGCACAGTCTACGACGTCGACTGTAACAATACCAAGGGTATAAGGACGTACTGGCAATGTTGCTTTACAATATATAATTAATCACAGGTATCTGTAAAACAAGCCAACATGCCACACACACACACACACACACACACACACACACACACATCTGTACACCTGTTGATTGACGGTTGAGAGGCGGGACCAAAGAGCCAGAGCTCAACCCCCGCAAACACAACTAGGTGAGTACAACTAGGTGAGTACACACACACACACACACAAGGCGATAATGATAAGCAATATGCCAGTCGCCACGGGGACATCAGGTTAACCTTGTACACGTACTGTTCAATACACTAGCATCGGGTGAGTGTTGGTCACCACTTTACAACATGTGGAGGTGGTCTGGGGCGTCCACACTCTCTGCATGTGATAAGCCAGCCTGCCTCGCGGGCCAGCCGCCGGCCTGCCTCGCGGGCCAGCCGCCAGCCTGCCTGCCTCGCGGGCCAGCCGCCAGCCTGCCTGCCTCGCGGGCCAGCCGCCAGCCTGCCTGCCTCGCGGGCCAGCCGCCAGCCTGCCTGCCTCGCGGGCCAGCCGCCGGCCTGCCTGCCTCGCGGGCCAGCCGCCGGCCTGCCTGCCTCGCGGGCCAGCCGCCGGCCTGCCTGCCTCGCGGGCCAGCCGCCGGCCTGCCTGCCTCGCGGGCCAGCCGCCGGCCTGCCTGCCTCGCGGGCCAGCCGCCGGCCTGCCTGCCTCGCGGGCCAGCCGCCGGCCTGCCTGCCTCGCGGGCCAGCCGCCGGCCTGCCTGCCTCGCGGGCCAGCCGCCGGCCTGCCTGCCTCGCGGGCCAGCCGCCGGCCTGCCTGCCTCGCGGGCCAGCCGCCGGCCTGCCTGCCTCGCGGGCCAGCCGCCGGCCTGCCTGCCTCGCGGGCCAGCCGCCGGCCTGCCTGCCTCGCGGGCCAGCCGCCGGCCTGCCTGCCTCGCGGGCCAGCCGCCGGCCTGCCTGCCTCGCGGGCCAGCCGCCGGCCTGCCTGCCTCGCGGGCCAGCCGCCGGCCTGCCTGCCTCGCGGGCCAGCCGCCGGCCTGCCTGCCTCGCGGGCCAGCCGCCGGCCTGCCTGCCTCGCGGGCCAGCCGCCGGCCTGCCTGCCTCGCGGGCCAGCCGCCGGCCTGCCTGCCTCGCGGGCCAGCCGCCGGCCTGCCTGCCTCGCGGGCCAGCCGCCGGCCTGCCTGCCTCGCGGGCCAGCCGCCGGCCTGCCTGCCTCGCGGGCCAGCCGCCGGCCTGCCTGCCTCGCGGGCCAGCCGCCGGCCTGCCTGCCTCGCGGGCCAGCCGCCGGCCTGCCTGCCTCGCGGGCCAGCCGCCGGCCTGCCTGCCTCGCGGGCCAGCCGCCGGCCTGCCTGCCTCGCGGGCCAGCCGCCGGCCTGCCTGCCTCGCGGGCCAGCCGCCGGCCTGCCTGCCTCGCGGGCCAGCCGCCGGCCTGCCTGCCTCGCGGGCCAGCCGCCGGCCTGCCTGCCTCGCGGGCCAGCCGCCGGCCTGCCTGCCTCGCGGGCCAGCCGCCGGCCTGCCTGCCTCGCGGGCCAGCCGCCGGCCAACGCTTCAGATGCACAAATAAATAATCTTAGTAATCATATCCAATTATAATAAAAAGGACATGAAATTGCGCTCTGCAACTTGAACGTCTGGAACGTATGTGATGATTGGGAGAGTGTGGGTGGGTGCATGGGAGAGTGGTGGGTGGGTGCATGGGAGAGTGGTGGGTGGGTGCATGGGAGAGTGGTGGGTGGGTGCATGGGAGAGTGTGGATGGGTGAGTGCATGGGAGAGTGTGGATGGGTGAGTGCATGGGAGTGTGTGGATGGGTGAGTGCATGGGAGTGTGTGGATGGGTGAGTGCATGGGAGTGTGTGGATGGGTGAGTGCATGGGAGTGTGTGGATGGGTGAGTGCATGGGAGAGTGTGGGTGGGTGCATGGGTGAGTGGTGGGTGGGTGGGTGCATGGGAGGGAGAGTTGCATGGGAGGGGGTGGTTGCATGGGAGGGGGGTGGGTGGGTGCATGGGAGAGGGTGGGTGAGTGCATGCATGGGTGAGTGCATGGGAGAGGGTGGATGGGTGAGTGCATGGTACAGTGGGGGAGGGGAGAAGGGGGGAGGGAACACTGCACCGGCTTCAGCCACGCAACTCAAGTTTAAAAAGCAATATCGGCCATTATCGGCTTACACAAGGTTACACTTTTTTATATTATTTTTGTTGTCTGACAAAATTGTATTGTTGAGACACGCAAGGCCGCGTATATTCCAGAGCCGGGATAAATGGAACACACCTTTCTCCCACTCTCGGTTTTCCCTGCACCTCGCAATATCTTGAAATTAATGTACCGTTAAACCGCAAGGGGAAGATGTATGAGGATGTTCGGGTGGCGCAAAGCTTGCAAGCTGCCGCAGTATGCAGGACGCAGCTGCGTCCATCTGAGCATTATGCTGATGGATGGTTTAGCATTATAATTATGCTGGGCGCACGCTTTGCTCGCAAATAAAGCATATAACAGAGATTATTCTTATACGATAACACGGTAGTTGCTCACACCAGCATAATTATGTGATTGTCATTGCATTCACAGTGCGTACGGTAGGCCTATATCAGTCCATATATATATAGGATGCTGTGTTGTTTCTACATTACTAGCTTGTTATATCATAATGTGTCGTCCAGAAGACAGCATAGTGCAGTATTTGGGTACTATACAAAGTTTATCTACCAGTGTAAGGATGGTACCCATTTTAATGTATTTTATTGATTAAAGAATAATAATGTTGATTACTGATAAAACAAAGCTTTTAAATTGTAGTTGTTCAATTGTGTAAGTCTCTGGTGCGCCCCCACCATCCAGGAGACTTCATCTTCAGGAGGACATAGCTGCTTTGGAGACCGTGCAACACCGGTCAACAAAAATCATACCAGGGCTAAGTCCCCTCTCGTATCAGGAACGGTTGAGGGCCACAGGGCTAACAACACTGCAAACCAGGCATGACAGGGCGGATCTCACTGAAACTTTTAAAATTCTGAACAATTTGGAGGATGTCGATCCGGACAGTTTCTTCAAAAGGTCAGATGTAACACGAACGAGGAGCAACGGCTTCAAGCTCAGCAAACCACACTGTAGGATAGAAAACAGGAGATGCTTTTTCATCCATGCGGTTGTAAACCCATGGAACTGCCTACCCGCTGAAGCCATAAACGCCAAAACTCTGCTGGGGTTTAAAATACAGCTGAAAAAGATCAAGGCAAATGGGGGGGGGGGACCTGTGACAAGCCGGGGGCTTCCTGTCCTCGTCGAAGCCACTAGTATTAGTGGCCATCAGGTAAATTTCAGGTCAAATGTGTCCTTGTGAAAAGTGGGATTTGAAACTCCCGCCAAGGCAGCAGCTGCCTGACACATACGCCGTAGGTGTATTTACGATGGGTGAACTGTTCCTTCTAAGTAAAAAAGTTCTATAATGCAGAAAGAAACGATCCTAAGTACATTTTGTGATTGGTAAATATTTTCAACTGAAATTGTTAGTTAAGGCTGGCTGACTAGCGGCTCAATCTGTCTGGTAAGGCAGCTGATGATATGGTGATCCCAAGGAGTTGTACGTGGGCCCCTTCACCACCATAAGGGAGTCGTACGTGGGCCCCTTCACCACCACAAGGGAGGCGTACGTGGGCCCCTTCACCACCACAAGGGAGTCGTACGTGGGCCCCTTCACCACCATAAGGGAGTCGTACGTGGGCCCCTTCACCACCACAAGGGAGTCATACGTGGGCCCCTTCACCACCATAAGGGAGTCGTACGTGGGCCCCTTCACCACCATAAGGGAGTCGTACGTGGGCCCCTTCACCACCATAAGGGAGTCGTACGTGGGCCCCTTCACCACCATAAGGGAGTCGTACGTGGGCCCCTTCACCACCACAAGGTGAATCTCTTGAGGGGGTCTTTTCCTTTTAATCAAAGTTTCTTGTGAAAATTCTTAGGATTTGGTTTGCATTTTTTACGGCAGCTCCGATTAGGTCATCTTTCAGGTATTGGTGGATTCTGACTTTCCCTCTCAATCTGCTGCAATATTGTTAAGATTTGTTAGTTGGTAGCATTGTTAGCCCCACATGCAAGGACATATTTTTAGACATTGAAAAGCATTTGTCAGTCTTTTAACCACTTCAGGAGTTTATATGGATCTCTTTATGGACCTCAGTATTATTGTCACTTCCCACTTTACCATCACTATCACTATCACATGACACTATTAGTGTCGTCTACAAATTTCATGATTTGAAATATTCTCATCAGTCTTTGATGTAAAAGGGCAAAATGGTTGGTCCCAAAATGGACCCATGCGGTACCCCACTCTCCACATTTGTCCAATCAGATTTATTTCTGTTTAGTACGATACTTTGCTTTCCTCGTTTTAACCATTGTTTCAGTCCTTTTAATATTCTATCATTTATTCCGTGTGCTTGTACTTCCCTTGTCAGTCCTTCATGTGGTACCTTATCAAAAGGTTTAGCGAAGAACATGTAAACTACATCTGCTGGAAGTCCTTTGTCACCCATTTTTAAAAGCTGGTTACCCATTTCCAAAAATGGGAACAGGTTTGTAAGGCAGGATTTATTTTTAACAAAATCATGTTGCGTTGATTTTACTAAATTGTGCAGTGAGATGGTGAATGATTTCCTCCCTTAGGATTCTCTCAGAGCTTGTAGATATGAGAGGTCGAACTGATCGGACGGTAGTTTTCTGCTGAGCTCTTTCTGCCTTTTTGTTTAAAGTAGGAGGTAACACTTGCATATTTCAATCTAAGGGAACTATCCCTTGGTCCAGTGATTTTCTGAAAAGAAGATTTAGCGGTAGACAAAGTTCATTTACCAGTTCCTTAATAACTTTGGATTAATTCCGTCCACACCTGGAACTTTTAAATCTTTCAATCTGTCAATGCTTTTCCTGCTAAGGTTCACTTACGAGATTGAGAGTGGAGAAAGACCACCTTCCCTAGATGTAACTCTCGTCATATATTGTCATAGTCCTCTGGCACACAGCCATTGACAGCAACACAAATTCCCAGGTACCTGACCTTGAAAGTTCCAGTAACAGACATATACTCACTGAGGAGAAATGTCAAAGACGGGTGTGTATACACCAAACACGAGTGCAACGCATGTTGCAAGCTAGCATTCAGGAGCGGCCTGAAGTGCGTGACTCCAGTTTTGTCACTGTGGATGAAGTCGGTGAAAGTGAGCATGGGAAGGATGATTCCCCAGTGGATGACAACACTGTTGTCAGGGTGTCAGGGGGTGTAACAGTAAGTACACCCCGGGATTTAGACAAGGAGTTGCGACCTCAGTCCAGTATTGATGTAGAATCCCTCAGAGGAGGGAGCATTTTATCTGTAAGCAGACAGATGCCGAAATTACCCGCCAGATTAATGCTAGAGAACATAACTAAACTGATGAAAAACATTCCCGAGTCAGAGAGATTATCATTCACAGACAAGCTACCAGTGATGTATGCGGACTGGGAAAAGTCAACATTGGATAACGACCAAAACTCAGGAACAGATAGTTTAGAGAACCGCAGCAGTAGTGTGGAGGAAGAGGGTATTGTGGTACAAAATAACAGCAATATTGCAGAGCCAGGTAATATAAACGATGAGAGCAACAGTGAGACAGAGTGCATAAATGAAGGAATTGGGACAAAAAACTGAGATGGCTCCAATAAAGAGCTAGACAAGACAGACACAGATATAAATACCTTGAAAAACGCAAAACCGGAACACATTTGCAAATTCTACGCTAAAGGAATATGAAAATATGGAAAATTAGGAAGAAAATGCCATTTTCTGCATCCTCGAAAATGCAGGAACATGTTGGCGAGGGGTACATGCCGTTTTGGAACAGGGTGTAGATACTTCCACCCTAAATTATGTCAATTTTCAATTAGGGACAAAAAATGCTACACTTCAGTGTCTGGAATTCCACGTGAGAGGTACACAGCGTTATAGACGGGAAGATCATTATGACACTACTGGAAATTTTTTAGAGGAAGGCAGAAACAGAGTAGTAAATATAAGAGAGAGGAACAGTCAGATGGAACCACTACAGGATTACAGAGGGGAAGGGAGATACCCACAAGACGGGAATACAAATTATCAACAAGCACACAGGTACTACACCACACAACACCCGTCCTACTACCAAAACTGGCCTCCTTACCAGAGCCTCAGATATTAACACCAAGTAAGGCATCCAGCACTTCCACTAACACGATAACATCATTTATATTTGCCAACATCCAGGGTATAAAAACATGCAAATTCAACAAAGTTCACTTTATAGAAGGTCTCCTTCAGGAGGCAAATGCAGTGTTTGCAGCCCTAACGGAAACTCGCACAAAGGACTACCATGATGGTGAAATATGAATCTCAGAGTTTAATCTTTTCAGATGCGATAGGAAACACCGGCTTCAGGGTGGGGTCAGCCTCTACATCGAAGACACTCATCTGTACTGAGCTGCTAAACACCTCAAATTATATGGTGGAAGTGCTGATAATCAAAATAGACATTCTAAATGTAGTTATTGTCCTTGTATATAAGTCACCGGAGGCAAACCCTCAGCAGTTTGAAGACCAACTAATGAAAATAGAACACTGCTTGGAAAACCTCACAAATCCAGCTCCGAACATCATCCTGCTTGGGGACTTTAACCTACGGCACCTGAAATGGAAGCACCTGGCTAATACAGTAATATCAGAAAGAATACCAGGAAGTAGCCTAAATGAACAGGCACATGCAAATGACTTGCTACGGATGTGCGACAGGTTTGCCTTAAATCAGCAAATAGTAGAACCAACTAGGAAGGAGAACACGCTGGACCTCATTTTCACTAATAATGATGAATTGATCAGGAACATAATGATTACAAATACCTGTTACTCAGATCACAACTTAATTGAAATTATGACAACCATGGGGAATAGACCTTCAAAACCAGTCCAGATTCCCGGTGGAGGAGATTTCAGCAAATTCAACTTCAATAATAAACAGATAAACTGGGAGCAAATAAACCAAGACTTCACAGAAATAAACTGGGAAGAACAGCTAGAAAATGCAAACCTGACCCAGTGCCTGGAAAAAATAAGCTCAGTAGCACTAGAAATATGCTCAAACCGCATACCCCTAAGAAAAAAGAGGAAGAGATGCAGATTGGAACGGGAACGTCGTTCCCTATATAGGCGAAGAAACCGAATCACGGAACAACTTGAAAGTCGCACCCTATCTCAAGAACGGCGAAGAAGGGTAGGTAGAGAAATAAAAAAAATTGAATTCAAGCTACAAGAATCATACAAAACCCAGGAGAGGCAAAGAGAGCAAAAGGCCATCAGTGAAATAGAGAGAGATCCGAAATATTTTTTCTCATATGCAAAATCAAGATCAAAAACCACATCTAGTATCGGGCCCCTGTGAAAGGGAGATGGAACTTTCACCGATGGCGACAAAGAAATGAGCGAGCTACTGAGGAAGCAGTACGACTCTGTTTTCGGTGAGCCATTAAACGCACTAAAGATTGATAACACAAATGTATTTTTCATGGATATGATATCAACATCAAATCATGTATCAGACGTCACCCTATCCCCACTGGATTTTGAAGAAGCCATAAACAGTATGCCTATGCACTCTGCACCAGGGCCGGATTCTTGGAAGTCCATATTCATCAAGAACTGTAAAAAACCACTATCGCAGGCCCTCCATATTCTGTGGAGACAAAGCCTAGATACTGACGTTATCCCTGATATACTAAAAACAGCAGAGATAGCACCACTTCATAAAGGAGGAAATGAGGCAGAGGCAAAAAATTACAGACCGATAGCACTAACATCGCACATCATATAATTTTTTGAGTGCTAAGAAGTAAGATCACAAAATACATGGAATCACAGCATCTCCATAACCCCGGACAACATGGTTTCAGAACAGGGCGCTCTTGCCTGTCACAGTTGCTGGACCACTATGATACGGCATTAGATGCTATGTAAGACAAACAAAACGCTGATGTAATTTACACAGACTTCGCAAAAGCTTTTGATAAATGTGACCATGGCGTTATTGCACATAAAATGCGTTCAAAAGGATTTACCGGAAAAATAGGCAGATGAATCTACAATTTCCTGAATAACAGAACCCAATGTGTAATAATCAACAAAATAAAATCCAGCCCATCAACTGTGAAGAGCTCAGTCCCCCAGGGTACTGTGCTTGCTCCAGTACTTTTTCTCATCCTCATATCGGACATAGACAAGAACACAACCTATAGCACTGTATCATCCTTTGCAGATGACACTAGGATGTTCATGAGAGTAGGCAACATAGAGGACACGGCAAACCTCCAGTCAGATGTAGATCAGGTCTTTCTATGGGCTACAGAAAATAATATGGTGTTTAACGAAGATAAGTTCCAGCTCATGCGCTATGGAAAAAATGAAAATATAAAAACGAAAACCACGTACAAAACTCAGGCAAATCATAACATAGAACGAAAAGGCGATGTAAAGGATCTGGGTATACTCATGTCGGAAGACCTTACCTTTAAAGAACACAATAAAGTAGCCGTCACAACTGCAAGAAAAATGACAGGTTGGATAACAAGAACTTTTCACACTAGAGATGCTATACCGATGATGATACTTTTCAAAACGCTTGTGCTCTCTAGAGTGGAGTACTGCTGCACAATGACAGCCCCTTTCAAAGCTGGAGAAATTGCTGACCTGGAGAGCGTGCAGAGATCCTTTACTGCTAGAATCCACTCGGTAAAACATCTAAACTATTGGGACCGACTAAAGAGCCTAAATCTGTACTCCCTTGAGCGCAGGCAGGAGAGATACATAATAATTTACATGTGGAAAATATTAGAGGGGCTGGTCCCAAACCTGCACACAGAAATAACATCACATGAGACCAGAAGACATGGCAGGATGTGCAGAATACCCCCGTTGAAAAGCAGAGGTGCAACAGGTACTCTGAGAGAGAACTCTATCAACATCAGTGGCCCGAGACTGTTCAATACGCTTCCGCTACACATAAGCGGCATAACTGGCAATCCCCTCACAGTGTTCAAGAGAGAACTGGATAAGCACCTCCAAAGGATACCTAATCAACCAGGCTGTGACTCATACGTCAGGCTGCGAGCAGCCGCGTCCAACAGCCTGTTTGATCAGTCCAGCAACCAGGAGGCCTGGGCGACGACCGGGCCACGGGGACGCTAAACCCCGGAAGCACCTCAAGGTAACCTCAAGGTAAGGTAGCCAGTATGGAGATTATACAACCCCAGAGGGAATTCACCATAGAAGACCTGAGTGATCTACTAGAGGGCCTGAATCTCCAGAGTGACAGGAAAGCCAGTTATGTGGCTGACAAGTGGAATGCTCAGCAGAGCAGAGTAAGCAGCGAGAAGATAGTTGTCTTGCAAACGCAAGCAGGGAAAACTGCTCGGGCACCACAGCCTACCCCAGCGCTTCATGCAGGGCAAGGGTTAAAAATTAAGATGCCATGCATGGAACCGTTCGATGAAAAAGTCGACTCGATGGATGCATACATCCGGCATTTTGAGAGAATGGCTTCCAATGCAGAATGGAAGAAATCATTTCTGACCAGGGGGAGAAAGATACTGGCAGTATGGGGCGTTAAAGTTTATTGAAGATTAAATTCTGCAGAACATGTAAATATATAAAGTTCACATAAAGTAAGTAATTATATAAAGTTTATATTAAACACGGTTTATATTATAGACTTAACAAAGTTGATATTATATAAAACTTAATATTGAACATGTAAATATACAAAGTTTCAAATATAATTTAAGGAATATACAGTATCCACTCAATTTAACAGCCTATATGGGGCTGAGCCCAAGTCGTTATTTACGGAGCTCCGTTATTTCCGACGTTAAGTTGGGTCGGGTAATTTTTCAAGTAACATTCAGGTAGGATATATTTTATACTGTATAACTAAAATTAAATAAAGTTCATTGTGTAATTGCATTCCAATTTAGTGCACGGCCGACGATTAAGCCAGTTGCTGGCTGCTGCATGGATGATGTGTGAACACGCTCTGATCAAGTCCAGATGGGTGGGAAAAAATTGATTCATTCCTTTGTATTGAAAAATATTTTATGTATCAATCAGTGAGTTAATATTGTCTTAATAAAATTTTAGAGATGTGTTTTGATTTACCCTGAACAGTGCAGGTAATGTATTTTTAATGTTACGACACAGGCTGTGGCGGCCATGCCATAACAATGGCGATCGAGCCTTGTCACTGAGAGCTAGCCAAGACGAAATATTTTGAGCTCACCTTTTCTCTGCTGACGATAGAATATACATTTGCAGAGACTAATATGTAGCTTTTGTTGAAAAAAAACAATTAATATCTTGTAATACTATAATAAAATTGGTAAATTGACTTTTAATGTTACGACACAGGCTGTGGCGGCCATGCCATAACAATGGCGATCGAGCCTTGTCACTGAGAGCTAGCCAAGACGAAATATTTTGAGCTCACCTTTTCTCTGCTGACGATAGAATATACATTTGCAGAGACTAATATGTAGCTTTTGTTGAAAAAAAACAATGAATATCTTGTAATACTATAATAAAATTGGTAAATTGACTTACTTTTAATGAAGCTGAAGATTACGAAGCTGTGAAGATTACGTCATCCTCTGCAGCGCTTGTTTTATATTGTTTATATTGTATACAGGGTACATACTCTATGTACAGTACACTTATTTTCAGGCACTCACTTCACACAACAGCTAGCCTTACTACTAATTCACATGAGTTCTAATTCTACTTCACTATTGACAATTATGTTGAATGTTAAACTCTGCTGCTGCTCATGCATGAGAATATCCTTTATCAAGTTTCTTTATTAACTCCAGCTTCTGTGCAACCGTCAGGCGCTTCCTTTGAGTAACTTTTGGCATTTTGTAAATTAAAAAGATCACAATTACAGTACAGTAATATCCTTCACAATTGAAGCTAGCCGCGCGAGTTCACGGTAAACAATGGGAACACATGGCCGGCGGAGTACATACTAGGTCCGTGGGAAAAAAAATACCTAGTGCCTATACATACTATAAAAGGTATTTAATAAGAAAACAAAGACTCTTGCTTAATAAAAACTGTTTCAAAATATTTTATTAATAATAATTTACAATTTTCTTCATTAAAGTGAATCATTTTAAAAGAAAATTAAGATGTAATATATGACTCTGGACGATCCAGGTCGGTGGCGGCCTGGTCGCCATGTGAGGGGACGCTGATGCCACAACAAACCCAATACCGACTGTCGGTAATATCGACCGCAGACCGGTATAGCAGGCTCTAGCTACTGGGCTCCCAAACCGGTCGTTAATACCAGCAGATCGGTATAAAAGAGGCCGTTAAATTGAGTGGATACTGTATAACGTTTATATTAAAATATATAAAGTAAATACAGTATATAAAGTAAGAATTAACAGTAACAATTCCAAGGACTAGATTTAACTTAAAAGGTACACCCGTAGTAAGTATGAGACCTTAGCCTATAGTGACATGGAAACTAATTCTGCAGAAACCTAAAGGTTAACTGGTACTAGAATTAAGGCCGAGTGCAAATGTGTAGTAATTATATAACACTAGGATATAACAGGCAGGACACAAAGAATAACTAATAAGTGAGAGACCACATAACACGTAATGTACCCGGCCAAGAGGCCGTAAAAGACCTAATGGATAAGGAGAAGGGGGTGTGACTACAAGTAGGGCTTACTAGCACCTAGACTGGGCAAAGTATTAGCTGCGGACAGCGGGACACTTGGGGACCGGCGCTGCACCCCCACCGCAGGCCAGCGGCCGGACCCCCCCCCGAAGGGCGAGTGCCAGCTGGCCGCGTGAGGCACTCAATGTAGCAGAGCAACAACGTCCCGTCTGACGTAGGATGTGAGCACTACTCTTCCGCCTGCCGTTTGCCATTATTTCTGATGTGGCGAGCCCGTCCCGAGACAGCTGGGTGCGGAGCGTAGTCATCTGAAGTCAAGCCTAGCGCCGAGCTGGCAGCGCGTAGGATCCTGGAGAAATCCCGCCTGGTGACAGGAGCACTTGTAGGATCTGTGCTTGTAGGATCCGAAGAGTGTCGATTCCTGACCATGTAAGCGATACCTGGTCCAGTCGGAGCGTGTGTCGATTTTTTGTCGCGTAGCTCACCTCCCCCGGGCTGAAAGATATAATGCAGTAAGGGTGGGCAGAAGCGGCGTGCGGTGTTATCGTGACAGGCAAGAGCACAGACGAGAGGGAAACCCTAGCTGAATCAATACGGAGACGAAAAACGGGGGAGGGAGCCCGGCAGCAGGAATTAAGAGAAACCTTAATTAACAATCCTGGATGAATAAAGAGCATCCGAATAATTATACTGTAGCAATGAAGGGGGGCTAACAAATCTAAGAATCTTCCAGAAAACGGAAGGGGGGAAGTACCTTTGCTAAGAGCAAAGGTGGGAGAAAACCGGTAGGAGAACAGCAAGGAGGCACAAAGCAACTATAACAGGGTAAGACGAAACACTATAAATCTTGAATATAAACAATACATATACCAAGAAAGGGTATAACAACTAAGCGACATATACATAAACAATAAAATGGAATAAGAACCAATTCTTAAAGCCAAATCTATAACATGCTTGTGTCCTAATCGGATGTAGAATGTGAGCGGGGAACATTACCCTTGGTCTCTATCCCATCTCTGCCTCCAGACGGGTGATTGGGCTGGATAGAAGCCAAGGAGTCTGCCTTGAGTGGCCGCTGAGTGTAGTCTTGTGTTGTCAATGAGCGTCTGCGAGCCGCAGCTAGTGCGCCGTGAACTTCGGCAACATCTTTAGAACAGGAGCAAAGTGAAATCGACGGCAGGGAGCTGCCATTCAGTAACTGTAATAAGGATAATAATAAGAATACAATGTCGTAAATAATCGTACAATGAAGAATACAATGTAATATCGTAAATAACAGATGACGGCAAGTGCCGCAGAATGGAAGAAATTAAGAAAGCAACGCCAAACCATAATAACAATTTATATTTTAATAAAATAATACTGGAATGACCGTAACGGTACGGAATAATATTAATACTGCCATACTGCTAAATACTGCTAAACTTCTCGGTAGCATCCAAATGTAACTTAATGTACTGTCGATACGATGAAGAATGGGTGGTCAGATATAATGCACAAAATTCAGAATAGAATATATAATGAGGGAAACGAGTGTAATAGGACGAAATAACCGGAGGAGAAAAAAAAAAAAATTGTGGGGGGGGGGGCCACCCGAATGCACTGCGACTAGCGTACCTTAGCTGAAAATAACTTAAAGGCACAGAGGCAAAGCAATAGATTAATACATATCCTAATTGATAGTCCCTTAATAACAAATTGAACGTGAAACTTAAACAAAGAGTAAATTGCGGGAGAAAAAATTTTCCGTAATAAATACAAATCAAATTGCGAGTCCAACAATAACAAAATTAACAGACACGCAGACGTAGGAGGAACCGATAAGCCGCGGCTCGCGCACCGCTAGCCATACCTAAACATACCTAGACAGGAAGGGGAGAAGCATAAAGGTAGCCCCGCAAAAGACTAGTAATTAGTAACTCTGCAAATAGCACATCCTGGCTGACTTCTTAATAATTTACTTAGTAACTCTGCAAATAGCACATCCTGGCTGACTTCTTAATAATTTACTTAGTAACTCTGCAAATAGCACATCCTGGCTGACTTCTTAATAATTTACTTAGTAACTCTGCAAATAGCACATCCTGGCTGACTTTACTTAATAATTTACTTAGGAACTCTGCGAATAGCACATCCTGGCTGACTTTACTTAATAATTTACTTAGTAACTCTGCAAAAGCACATCCTGGCTGACTTTACGTAATGACGTAAGGCAAGGAAAATGAACAAACATACTGAACACAGCAACGCAAAATTAAACATGCGACATGAGCAAAGCATCAACTGTCGGAGTAAATTAAGGTAGGCTGTTTGGGAAAAGGAATCCGTGGTAATCTGAAAGCAGGAGGCATGTTAGTGCTGAAATGTAGAACGTAATTAAGAGGAAGGGCAAGGCATGTCGCGAGATGTCTGCCAGTACAAAATAAGAAACCTTCCATATAAGCGTATAAAATCTTAATTTACATTGTCTTAGGAAGGCAAAGAACGGGATATCATTAAATATACGACGTTCCCGACGACGCTTCGACGCCGCCATCTGCTGGAGTGTACCGTGCCCCAGGCAACGTGGGGCCACCCCCCTGTCCAGGTCACCTGAATAGGGCAAGTCATGGCACGTGAAGTCTGCAGGTACAAAATAAGGGTATACAATCGGCGTGCATATATAACCATTTTTACATTAAGAGAACGGAGGGAAAGCATAACAAAATATAACCTGATAAGTAACGTGAATAAACTGCAAGAGCCAAGCGTAAATACTGTAACCACTGAGGAAACTAAACTGCAAAGCTAAGCATAAACTACTGTAACTACCAATGAAACTAGGCAAAAATGCAGGGCCAGGAGACGTGAAGCTAAAATAAGGGCCCGCGAATACTGCAAATAGCACATCCTGTCTGGCTTTACTTAATAATTCTTAGGAACTCTGCAAATAGCACATCCTGGCTGACTTTACTTAATAATTTACTTAGTAACTCTGCAACTAGCACTGCCTGTCTGACTTTACTTAATAAATTACTTGGTAACTCTGCAAATAGCACATCCTGGCTGTCTTTACTTGATGACGTAAGGCAGGGTAAAAGTGGGCAAGCATACTGGACACAGCAACGCAAAAATAAACATGCGACATGAGCAACGCATCAACTGTCGGAGTAAATTAAGGAGGCTGATTGGGAAAGAAAGTCCGAGGTAACCTGAAACAGGAGGCATGTTAGCGCCGAGATGTAGAACATAATTATGAATAGGGCAAGGCATGGCACGTGGTATCTGCAAGTACAAAATAAGGGTATACAATCGGCGTGGATATATAGCCATATTACATTAAGGGAACGGAGGAGATGCATAACATAAATATAACCAAATAAGCGACGTGAATAACTGCAAGAGCCAAACGAAAGTACTGTAGCTACTGAGGAAACTAGGCAAACTGTGCTATTATAACATAATTACAATTAATACAATTATAACATAAATAATTATAAATTGCAAAACAAAGTATGCTCAAAATAAAGCTGGACTATAATTCGTTAGAGAAACGGGATTAACACTTGTAAGTTTCCACAGTCGGTGGCTGTGGAAACGTTCCGGGCTACACCGGCAGATGAAACGTCTGGATAAACCAGCGGCCTGGGGGGGGGGGGGCCCACTGTGACTTCCGGGCTACCAGGCAGACAACACGTCTGGATAAAGCAGCGGCCTGAAAGACCACATATTTATATGGCCAATGTAAATAAGATACCTGAATAACATCGCCAGCTTAACTCACCACAGGAAGAACGTCGGCTGGACATGAACCCCCGAGCGCAGACAGCGAAGACGGCAGCGGCTATGACAACCTTCGTGGCTACCTTGGGCAGACAAAACGTCTGGAGAAACCAGCGGCCTGGGGGGCCGCAGTAGATTCCGGGCTACACCGGCAGACAACACGTCTGGATAAACCCGCGGCCAGAAAGGCCGTGTATTTATATGACCAATATAAATATAATACCTGTAGAACATCGTCGGCTTAACTCATCGCAGGAAGGACGTCGGCTTAACTCATCACAGGAAGGACGTCGGCTTAACTCATCGCAGGAAGGACGTCGGCTTAACTCATCGCAGGAAGGACGTCGGCTTAACTCATCGCAGGAAGGACGTCGGCTTAACTCATCGCGGGAAGGACGTCGGCTTAACTCATCGCGGGAAGGACGTCGGCTTAACTCATCGCGGGAAGGACGTCGGCTTAACTCATCGCAGGAAGGACGTCGGCTTAACTCATCGCAGGAAGGACGTCGGCTGGGGAGCAGCCCCTGAACGCAGTCAGCTAAGACGGCAGCGGCTGTCAACCTTCCTGGCTACGTTGGGCAGACTAAACGTCTGAATAAACCAGCGGCCTGGGAAGCAGCAGTATCTTCCGGGCTACACTGAGCAGACAATACGTCTGATAACCAGCGGCCTGGGAGGCCGCAGTATATTCCGGGCTACACCGAGCAGACAATACGTCTGATAACCAGCGTCCTGGGAGGCCACACATGTCTGGATAAGCCAGCAGCCGGGAGGCTGCAGATTCTTCTGGGCTACACCGGGCAGACAAAACGACTGTAAAAACGTTTACTGGTACTGGTAAACGAAACTGTTACTGTCTAGCGTCAGTACTTAATAACTTTGACAAAGTCAAGGAAACAAGTATAAAGGTAAAACAGTAAGTAAAATGACATGCACATAGGCAGTGCATAATTAGTAATAAATTGCTGATGGAACTAATCGATACGAGTCCGAGATAAACTTAAAGGGAGAGGCATGAGGCCCGAAGACAGCATCTAGGACATCCTAGCTGACTTTACTTAAAGGTGAAGCATAAGTTAAACAATTGTAAACCAGTAAAGTAAAAACATGCAGCAAGGGCAATGTAAAAAGCAGGACATTTGCTGAGGAAACTAAACATAAATGCAGGGCCAGAAGAAACTTAAAGCAAGAGGCAAGGGCCCGATCCCGACAACTATCACATCCTAGCTGACTTTACATAATAACTTAAAGGCAAAGCAGAGGTTAAACAAACGAATGTAAAACCAGCAAAGAAACTAGCAGCTTGACACTGCATAAAATTCATTAATAAATTAAGGAAACTTATGGAAAACAAGTCCATAAAAACTTAAAGCTAGAGGCCGGAGGCCTGTGACACAGCAGCTAGCATAACCTAGCTGACTTTACATAATAACTTAAAGGCAATAGCAAAAGTTAAACAAACAAATGTAAAACCAGCTAAAGAAAACATGCAGCTTGACACTGCATAAAATTCATTAATAAAGGAAAGTTATGGAAAAACAAGTCCATGAAACAAAGCTAGGAGCCAGAGGCCTGAGACACTGCAGCTAGCCTAACCTAGCCGACTTTACCTAATAACTTATAGGCAAGCAAAGTTACACAAACCTAAGTGTAAAAACCTGCAAAAGAAAACATGCAGCTTGACACTGCATTAAATTCAATAATAAATTAAGGAAACTTATGGAAAACACAAGTCCAAGAAAATTTAAAGCTAGAGGCCGGAGGCCTGAGACACAGCAGCTAGCATAACCTAGCTGACTTTACCTAATAACTTATAGGCAATGACCAAAAGTTAAAACAACCTAAATGTAAAACCAGCTAAAGAAACACGCAGCTTGACACTGCATAAAATTCAATAATAAAATGAGGAAACTTATGGAAACAAATCCAGAAAACGAAGCTAGGGGCCAGAGGCCTGAGACACAGCAGCTAGCATAACCTAGCTGACTTTACCTAATAACTTATAGGCAATGACCAAAAGTTAAAACAACCTAAATGTAAAACCAGCTAAAGAAACACGCAGCTTGACACTGCATAAAATTCAATAATAAAATGAGGAAACTTATGGAAACCAATCCAGAAAACGAAGCTAGGGGCCAGAGGCCTGAGACACTGCAGCTAGCCTAACCTAGCTAACTTTACCTACTAACTTAAAGGCAATGACCAGAAGTTAAAACAAACCTAAATTTAAATCCAGCTAAAGAAACATGCAGCTTAACACTGCATAAATTTCAGTAGTAAATTAAGGAAACTTGTGGGAAAAACAGGTCCATGGAAACAAAGCTAGGGGCCAGAGGCCTGTGACACAGCAGCTAGCCTAACCTAGCTGACTTTCCCTAATAACTTAAAGGCAACAAGCTAAAGTTAAATAAAACTAAATGTACAACCTGCCAAAGAAACAGGGAGCTTGACACTGCAATAAATTCGTTAATAAGTTAAGGAAACTTATGGAAAAACTAGTCCATTAAACTTAAAGCTGGTGGCCAGAGGCCGGTGACTCGACAGCTAGCCTAACCTAGCTGACTTTACCTAATAACTTATAGGCAATAAGCCAAAGTTAAAACAGACCTGAATGAAAAGCCTGCAAGAGAAACATGCAGCTTGCCACCATTAAATTCATTAATAAATTAAGGAACTTATGAAAATACAAATCCAAGAAAATTAAAGCTAGGGGCGAAAGCAAAGGTAAAATTACAGTAAATATTGTAGCGTGAGGAAACACACCCTGACTAACAGTCAGACTGTAAGGAAGGACATAAAGAACGTAAATAATAAATAACGGCGTAACAGAAGTCGCCCAACAGCATACCTCACGTCGACTGGGTGGGGAGCTTAAGGACAGGGCTGAGCAGATGGGGAAGGAGAGGGTAGTGGTGGACAGGCCTCCTCCCGAGTGTGGTTCAAATAACAGCCACCTACTGGAGAAAAACCCAGTGCCCCATAACACCGAGGGTCACCTTCCCCTCTAGGACCACTGCACCTGCATCTGGTCACCAACGCTGAACCAACAGGCGTGCTTCAGGGCGCGCGCGCCAACAAAGAGACAAACACTGGTCTGACGCGCCAACACAAACACTGGTCCCGCGCGCCAACAAAACACAAAAACTACCTTAAATGTTAAGGGCAGGACGCCCCTAACGGGTCGCTCCGAGTCGTTGTCGCGAGGAACTGTTGTAGGGTCCATGCTGTGAGAACAGTTGAGCGGGCTAAACTTCTGTGTTTACGACTCGCATGAGAGGAGACCGAACGCAGGCCACTAGGGACGCGGCCCAGGGCACGCCGACCCTAAGCCAGCCACGCGACCAGCACGGCACGGGGGCGCCCGGCACAGGCCCAAGGAGGGCGCCCCAGCTCTCCGGGAACAACAGCAGAGAGCCCGAAGGACTAACTAAGGCGGCACACGTACCGCGAGGGGAAGGCGCTTGGCACACGCCGCACTGGGGAGACCTGTCTAGAGTTGAACAGAAAACCTCACCTTGGGTTTAGAAGTGTAGGGCAGGAGGGGCCTGCCGGTACAGTCTGGGGTGTCGAGGGCCCCAGGATGTCCGTGAGAGAGAGGCCAGGTACCGAGGCAGCTGGCGTGTTGTCCATCTCGTGCGAAGTCGGGCGGTCGGGGAGTGGTTGCGAGGGCAGCGGCGAGGGCAGGCGTAGTGAGGCGGAGCCCCATTGTGCGCCCGTATTTATACGGGCCCCAAACTGCCCGCGCAACGCCGCGGGACGCGCTGCGCAATTGTTTCTTTCTCCCCCGCCAGAAAAATCCCCGCTTGTGATGCAAGCAGTGACCATTTCTGGGCAGGAGCACTGGCCACCTTGTTGAAGGCCGTGCATTAGAAATTTACAATGGGTTGAGACCCCCAACAGCATGGTGACTTTGATGCATTAAACTGGTTGGGAGAGATACAGTCTTTAACATGATTGGGAAGGTCATTCCACATTCTAGGTCCCTTGATTTGTAGAGCATTTCTAGTTTAAGTCGTACTCTTGGAATATCAAATAGGTGTTTGTTTCTCGTGTGGTGCTCATGAGTTCTGTTACAACCTTCTAGGAATCTTTTAAGGTCAAGATTGACATTACAGTTCAGCGTTTTATATTACATATATAATATAATATATATTATATATATAATATATAATAATAATAATATAATATAATATAATGCAATATAATATAATACACATGAGTGGATGTGCAGTGACTTAATATCTAACATATTCAGAGATTTGAGTAGGAGTACAGAGTGATGTCTGGGGCCAGAGTTGGATATTGTCCTAATAGCAGCTTTGTGTTGAGTAATTAGAGGACGTAAATGATTTTGGGTAGTAGAACCCCAAGCACAAATACCATAGTTGAGATAAGGATAGATGAGGGTGTAATAGAGCGTCACCAGGGCAGGGCGAGGTACATAATATCCGTTCTTAGAAAGAATGCCAACAGGTTTTGAAACTTTTTTTATATATTTAGAATGTGTCCCTGGAAATTCAGCTTGTGGTCAATGAGAGCACCAAGGAATTTGCCTTCTACTTTGTTACAAATTTGGGTATTGTTTATCCTGAGATTTATTTGATTTGAGGATTTATTGGCAAACAAAATATAGAAAGTTTTGTCAATGTTGAGGGTGAGTTTGTTGGCAGTTAGCCAAAGATGGACTTTATTTAGCTCAGTATTCACTGTGATATTTACAGCAAGGGGGTCAGGACTGGAGTAAATGAAGGTTGTGTCGTTAGCAAATAGAATTGGTTTGAGGTGTTGGGAGGCATTTGGAAGGTCATTAATGTAGATGAGAAAAAGGAGAGGGTCAAGTATGCTGCCCTGAGGAACACCAATGTTGATGGGTAGGGTGGGAGAAATTGAATTATTCACAGAAACATACTGGAGCCTGTCAGTAAGGTAAGATTTGAGGTATTGCAGGGAGTGATCTTCTACTCCATAATGATGTAATTTAAGAAGATGATTTTGGTGGTTGACAGTGTCAAAAGCCTTTCGCAGGTCCACAAATAACCCAACAGGGAACTCATTTTTATTAAGAGCTGAATGTATCAAGTTAATCATATTAATAAGTGCATCGTTTGCTTTTTTGGGGGTCTGAAGCCATATTGACAAGAGCTAAGTATATTGAGTTTGGCTAGATAAGAGTAAAGCTGCTTGTAGATTAGTTTTTCAAATATTTTTGACAAGTTTGGCAGGATTGATATAGGTCTGTAGTTGTTAACATCAGTAAGATGACCATATTTGTGGACAGGGGTTACTCTCGCTTTTTTTTTAGAATATCTAGAAAGGTTTGGAGTTAAAGTGACTTGTTGAAGAGCAATGCAATAGCAGGAGCTAAAGATCTGGAGGCTTTTTTTGTAAATTTAAGTTGGCATCTCCTCAAGGGCACTAGACTCGGTTTTAAGGGAAAGGATTATCTCATTAACATCAGTTGAATTTGCAGGCGTTAGGTACAGAGACTGCGGATAGTTACCTGTAAGATAGTCCTGAACATCAGTACTGGAAGATGGAATATCATTTGCAAGGGATGACCCAATGGAAGAGAAGAACCTATTGAACTCAATAGCAGTATCAGAGGCTGAAAGCTGACCATCGTTATTGGACAGGAATATTGGTTTGTTATTTAAAATCTTCTTTGATCCCAAAATTTGTGAAATTGTGCTCCATGTTTTCTTAATGTTGCCCTTTGTTTGGGTAAATTTATCTTCATAGTATTTAATTTTGGCTCTTCTAATTATTGTAGATAGCAATGATGAGTAATTCTTTGAAAATTCTTTGTAGACGATTCCTAACCTATACTTCTTCTCAAGGTCATGTTTTTTATTAATGAATTTAAGTATTCCCTTTGTAAGCCAAGGATTGTTTAGCCTTTTAGTTGTGATTTATTTTGTTAGCATAGGACAGTGGGTGTTATAACGGGTGAGTTTTTTTTTTTGAAGAAAAGATTGCACTGCTAGGTTGATGTCCCCTATGTTACCTAATTTGGACTCCCAGTTGACATTAGCAACAGCAGCTATAAAATTGCCTATAGCAGTTTCATTGTGCAGCCTAAAGCTTATCTCCTTTATCTCTAGAGGTGGTTTGTTAATATTAGGAGAATATTAGGAGAAATGTGGGGCAATGGTCTGTAGTGCTGTCGATGATTATCCCTGAAGTAAGCGGAGAGGTTATGTTGGTCCAGATGTGATCAAGAGCCGTGGCAGTACTATCAGTGATTCTAGTAGGTCTAGTGATTAAGGGTTTGAGGAAGCAGGAATTCATACAGTTGAGGAAACTAGCAGCAGTAGGGTTTTCAGGCTCGCAGAGGTCAATATTAAAGTCCCCTGCGATAATTAGATGGTTTTTATTCAGTCTGTTATCTAATACAGTATTAGATTTCTAAGGTTAGAGTTGAATTCGGACACATCAGTGTTGGGAATTCTATAGACTGCTCCCACATTCAGGACAGACTCAGCACCCTTGACTCTGAAACTGGCAAAGATATACTCACCACAGTAGTCTCTAGTTCTAATTTCTTTTAAGCATGTCAGTTTTTGGTGGTACTGTAGTAAAGAGCAATACCACCACCTCTCTGAATTGGTCGACAGTTGTGAATTGCCGAGTAGTTTGGCATGTTAAAGAGTTGAGTAATATCCTCTTTTAACCACGTTTCAGTAAGTATAAGAGAATTTGTTGTCAACAGTTTCAATCAAGGCACTAACATCATCGAAGTGTTTGCTTAGAGATCTTACATTCAAGTTAATTACAGAGATATTGTGATTTTGTGTTAATACATTGTTTACATTATGTGCTGCAAAATATCTGCAATTTTGATCATTAAAGTGATGATTGTCATAGATACTAGATAAGGTTTAGTTCTGGGTCTATACGTGTTTGCATAAGAGGGCTGGTTGTAGGAAAACAAGGCAAAAAAGGCAATTACAAAATAAACAAATTTTGATATAAAATGGGGGAAAAATATAAATATAAACAAAACTATACAAGACGAACAAAATGAACAAAGAAGAAAAAATGAGGTAGATTGCTTACAAGTAATCTCGGGTACACTGTAAGTAATAATTTGCATTTTGAGACACAGGCAAAGTCAGGGGTACAATGGAGTAAGGGAGTATGGCGAAGCTAGGCAACCTAGGTAATTATGAAAGCAAAGAAAAAAAATGAATAATAAACATAGGCAAATTTAATCTAATGATAATTAACTATAAATAGTTTAGTTATGATCCTATAATTAATAAAAACTAAAGAAAATATTAATGCACTCAATTAATTAAGTCCAATAAATGACTAATATAAATTAATTTAAAATTTAATTTAAAAAAGTCTAACAAAGAGATTTTGGTTACCTAGTCTGCACTAGGTGACAAGGGGGTTAATTATGTTGACTCATTGAGAGGGATAATAAGATGAGACAAACCACATTGGGAGAGGAAACTGTTAAGGTTATCCTCAAGGCTAGTCTGGAAGGAGACCATCAAAGACTCTTACTCGAATATGTTCCCAGACCCTGTAAGCTTGTTCTCGTATTTTCTCTGCTGGATTCCCACAGCTTCGTGAAGTATCTACCATTTGCATATTGGTAATGTTGCATGCAATTGCAGTCAGGGAAAAGTAAAAACCCCACAACTGCCAACATGGAGAACATGTTGGAGAACATGGAGAACACTCCTGAAA
The DNA here is from genome assembly GCF_040958095.1 of Procambarus clarkii. Taxonomy (NCBI): domain Eukaryota; kingdom Metazoa; phylum Arthropoda; class Malacostraca; order Decapoda; family Cambaridae; genus Procambarus; species Procambarus clarkii. The sequence goes on from NC_091162.1 coordinate 21,182,046, forward strand.
CCAAACAAAACCCCTTGAAAGAGACGAATGTTGTCTATGCCTTCACATGCCCACCTGGGGACTGTCAGCCCCAATGAATTCAATATATAGGCAAGACAACAGCAATCTTTTCAAGAGACCTAACAATGCACAAGCAGCAAGAATCTATACCTAGAGTCAAACTAAATCTGTGCAAACACCCCATGCAAATAAAAGGACCCAGTCTATCAAACTCACTCCCTGATGAATTAAAAAATTGTTCAACCATATGCATTATTCAAAAGTAAAACCAAAAAGTACCTAATTTCATCCTCATAGTTTCCTACCTTGTGCTTGAATCACAAGGTAGGAGTACAAGATACTCCTTGCGTGAGTACAAGATGCTCACACTGTATCTTGTACTACTCACTTCCCCAATATTAGTACTTAAGACATATATCTTTACCAGTGTAATCACCTCTGTAAATTTATATTGTAGTTATTTGTTGATATGAAACCTTGCTACAATGTACCTTTTCATCTTACCTGATATGTTAGATATGTTACCTGCCCAAAATGTTGTGTGTGCTAGTGGCTTTGCAAGAATGTAAAAATACCAATCTCTTATGTAATCTGACCAACCCATTGTACCTTCTTGTGAATAAATTATTATTATTATAAAGAACACATAACCTGAACATCACCAGAGTGACAGTGACAACATACAGATACAGATACTGTATAGAGACAACAGAGATACAGCGACAGTAGAAGACTGAATATTGGCAAGGCATTATACAATAAGCAATACAAGCCATGTGTCAATAGCCAACTAGCACCAAATTACACTCTGCCAACTTCCAAAACACTATGGAACATACAGCATACCGCACGAGACATCATGCAAACAGGAGAGTGACAAGATACAGTGGACCTATGAGTGAGGTGCCTCGCCTTCACCTCATCCTTGGATATATATGATGCAGCAAGACAGTTTTTAATTATTCCTACTCTGCTTTGACATTGTTATCAAGAGTTAACAAAACCCAATTGTTAGTGTCAGGTAAAATAAAACTGTAAAAAGTGAACTTTAGAGAGTATTTCTGGGGGGAGCCCCGTCGGCTCCCCGGAGCTATCCCAGGCTGATATGCTAATGTCAGACTTTGGCATCAGTCATGTGTATGGAGTTCTTAGGCCTACCGGGGACCACGGCCAGAACCGGGCCCCCTCAGAGAGGCAAGGGGAGCAATGGCCTATAGAAGCCCCCGTGTAGTTGGAAGCATTCTATGTCTGCCATCGACCGGAACAGGCACCCAGAAAGGTAAGCGCCCCAAAACAAACCCCTATTCTGGTTAAAATTGCTACCTAATACCGAACTAGTGGATAGAACTCCCCAACCGAAAACAAGCAAATTAGTGTGACGTCACACACTGCCGCGCCGCTGTCTGCGCAGCTCCCCCCTCCCCGGGAGGGGGAAGGGGGAGCCCCAGACCCCCCGCGCCGGCTACCCACACCTCAGTTCTTGAGGCTGATGCTATGGGCGATGGTCGTGTGCTCTGGCTCCGGTGTCGCTACTGCACTGTGCTTTGAGTGTGGTGTTAGTTTTGTGGGTGCGAGAGCCAGGAGTTATCTTCAGTACTCGGGCTGCATGCGCCTAGGGCTGCCTTCCCTAGGTGCCCTGTAAGTACTGCCCTTGGGGCTTGGGGCCACCTTCCACAGGCTCCTCGGGGTCTGCCTCTGCTGGTCCGTTTTACCTTTCGGTTTTTCGGCCGCCTGTTGGGCTCTTGGGTGTTCTGTTCTCCCTTGTTACCGGCAGGTAAGAGGCAGTTTGCACTGGTAGGGGCGCAGGGTGCTGCTCAGCTTGTAATTCCCGACATCGCGGCCGGCTCTGTTCCTTGGGGTTCGCTGTCCTCTTGCGGGGTTTTGCTTTTCTTTTTGTTTTTGCCTGGTGGGGGGTTCTGTCATTTTCTTCAGTTTGTTTTTGCCCTTCCACTGTTCTCCTCGGTGGCGCCCCCTGCTAGGTCCCCGTGAGTGTACACGTCCCTGGGGTTCAGCTTTAGAAGTTTGCTTGGTAGTTTTGGGCGCCGGTTTGCAGCACCCTGCCTGGGACTACCTGAGCGCGAGTCCTCTTAAAGTAAACGCTCAGGACCCTGGGAATCCCCTAGGGGGCGCGTGGGTCCGATGGATGTGACCCCGGAGTCCCCACTCGCTGTGTGCGAGTTTGAGGGTTGCTCGGTCCCCTTGTCTCAGGGTGACCCTCATTGTTTTTGCCTCTGCCACGCTGCCTGTTGGGTCGGTGATACTTTCGACCCTGAGTCCTGTGAGTGTTGCTGCTTGCTTGTGACTCAATTTACCCAATCCTCTGATGATTCTATTCGGGTACAGGCGGCACGTGCGTTGCAGTCTAGGTTTCGTCTGTTGCAACGCGCTCGGTTGTTTGCTTCCCCGGATGCCCCGGGGCTGCCCCGCTTTGCTTTTCGAGACCCGGACTTGGGGGTGGGGGTCGCTTCGATCCTGGTTCAGTCCGCACCTCCTCGTCCTTCCCCTTCTGTTCGTTCTGGTCCCCCGCCCCTGCTTCCGGCCCCGAAGCGTCTGAGGGTTTCGGGGTCGGAGCAGGGGTTACTTGATCTCGAGACTCGGGCAGCTTCGGGGGTTGCCCCTTCCGGGGGGGCGGCAGAGGCATTCGAGTCTTGTCTCCCGGCCGAAGCTTCAGGGTCTGACCAGTGGGCCCCCCTTCCTCCAGCTTTTCCGGCTGCTCCGTCCTTGTCTTGTGGGGTCGGGGCTTGGGGAGAGGACTCGGCCTCGGGTCCTGTGGTGACGGACCTCGAGGCTGGGGAGGGGCTGACTTGGGGGCCTTGGGCCCCGCTGGACCCCGCCTGGGTTTTTCTTCCCACTGAGCGGGGCTTATTGTTACAAGGAGTGGGGTTTTCTTTCCCCCCCTCTGCGTACGAGTTGGATTTGGTGTCGGCCCCTCCCCGGGTACGGTTCCGTGTTCCCCCAGGTACGTCGGTTCCGTCCTTCCGGAGGTTTTCGGCTTCTCGCATCCAACCTGGTGTGGTGCGAGCGGCCTTTGCAGCTTACCTCCTGCGTGACCCGGATTATGCCTCGGAAATGGATCCGTCCACGTTCAGGTTTGGGACTTCGTTCCCTTTCTGGCTCCGTTACGAGGTTCCGGAGTCATCCTGGCTAGCAGACTGCCCCTTGTTTGGTCTGGATTCCTGGCATTCCTTCTGTCGTTCCCGCACGCTGGAGTGGCGGGAAGCTTCCCCGGTGCTTCAGGTTTTCCTGGGGGGTGAACTTGAGTACCTGAATGAGTGCTTGTTTGCCCCTGCCCTTCCCCGCGATGTGGGCGTTATTCAGCTCCATGTGCAGGTTCCCTCCCTTTCGGCGGCGCTCGTGGCGGAGGACTTGCGCGCTCGGGGCCTTTTGTGTTCGGCCTTACGGTTCTTTTCCCTCCTGGAGCTGTCTTCGGATTGGCTCGTGGAGGATGTGGGGACGCTTGGGTCCGTCCCGGGGTCCGGCACCTTGTCCTCGGCTGCGCGTTCGTCGGCTGCCTTGTTGAAGCTGTTCACGCCGATTTTGCGGGATGCGGTTTCCCTGTTCTATGCTTCCCGTCTCGCGTGTCGGCAGGCGGTGCTGGGTTCCTCCGTGGAATCTGCTTGGGCTCTGGCTCTTAGGCGTTCTTCCCCTTTTTGTCCTCTCCTGTTTGGGGAGTCGGCCGTGGCGCAGTTTATTCAGGCTGCGTCGGCGGCTTGTCGTCCGATGTCGGACTTGTTGGTTTTCCGGGGGTCCCGGGGTGGGTCTTCCCGGAAAGGTCGTGCCAGGGCTCGGGGTTCCTCTCGTCGTGGTAGGCCTCTGGTGTCAGGTTTGGGGTTGGCTCCTCCTGCGGACCCTCCCTCGTCTGGTCGGCGCGGTGTTCGCGCTGTGCGGGGTTCTGGGTCTCGTAAGGGTCGCCGGCCCTTTCGCGGTTTGCCCCTTTGACGGGGCGATGGGGGGGCGGCTTGCGCTGTTCGCCCGCGCCTGGTCCCACGATTCGTGGGCCTTTCGGGTCGTGTCTCGCGGCCTGCGGTGGCGTTGGGTGGCCCCTCCCCCCTTTGGGGGGTCGGGGCTGGCGGGGCAGGCTTCTTCCCCTGCGCTCTGTCGAGTCGTCTTGGAGTGGGTACGCTTGGGCGTCGTCGAAACGACGTCGTCCCTCCGATGGGTTTCCCGTCTGTTTCCGGTTCCGAAACGGGACTGCGCGGACCTGCGGTTCATTCTGGACTTGTCCCGTCTGAACCCCTGGGTTCCTTGCCCCTCCTTTCGGATGACTACGCTGTCTCAGGTTCGGCTCCTCTTGGAGCCGGGTGCTTGGATGGTGTCCCTGGACCTCCGGGACGCTTATTGGCATGTCCCGATTCATCCGCGGTTCAGGGACTGGCTCGGTTTTGTAGTGGGGCGTCTGAGTTACCGCTTTCGTTGTCTCCCGTTCGGGTTGAACCTGGCACCTCGCGTGTTCACACGCCTTACACGGGTTGTGGTGGCTCGTTTGCGTCTCCTAGGTGTTCGGGTGTTGGCCTACCTCGACGACTGGCTGGTTTGGGCTCCCAGCCAGTCAGCTTGCTTGCTAGCCAGGGATTTGGTTCTTTCCCAGCTCGCCGGGTTCGGGTTCTTGGTGAACTGGAGGAAGTCCCATCTGGTTCCCTCTCAGGTTCGGACTTGGCTGGGTCTCGTGTGGGACTCTCGGACCGCCTCCTTGTCTCTCCCTCCGGAGTCTCTCCTGCGGCTGCGGTCCCGCCTTCGTCTGTTTCTGGAGGGCCCTCGGGTCACCCGGCGGTTGCTCGAGGGGCTGTGCGGGAGCCTGAACTTCGCGATGGTGGTCTACCCGCCGGGTCGGGTTTGGCTTCGACGGCTGTTCTGGTTCCTTCGGGGTTCCCCCTTCCGCCTCTCTCGCGATCGCAGAGTTCGACCCCCGGGGGCCTTGCGTCGGTTGCTGCGTCACCGGCTTCCTCTTCGGGTTTTTCGGGGTTCAGTGCCTTGGCGCCTACCCGAGCCCTCGCTCGATGTGTACACGGATGCGTCGTCTCTCGGCTGGGGTTTTGTGACCAGTGCTCACCAGGCCGGCCAGGGGCGTTGGGATCCGTCCTTCCGTCGAGCTCACAGTACGGTGCGGGAGTTCGCGGCAGTGTGGTTTGCTCTGGGGAGGATTCGGGTGGCCCGCGGATCGACGATTCGGCTCCATTCGGACTGCTCTCCGGTGGTTCATTGCCTGAACCGCGGGGGTTCGATGCGGTCCTTGTCTCTTTGGGGTTGGTCGCTTCGGGTGACTCGTCTGCTGAGTTCTCGGGGTTTGGCTCTCCTGGCGGTTCACGTACAGGGCGTGTCCAACGTCTTGGCCGACGCCCTGTCTCGCTTCGTTCCCCTCTCCACGGAGTGGACGGTCGACGACGAGTCCTTCCGTTGGCTTTGCCAGACGTTCGGGCGCCCCGAAGTGGACCTCTTCGCGTCGGCGTGGTCGCGGCGTCTTCCCGTTTATGCGGCGCCCTTCCCCGATTGCGAGGCCGTCGGGGTCGATGCCTTTCGGCTCGACTGGTCGAGGTGGGGGTTCCTGTACCTCTTTCCCCCAGTTCGGCTGTTGCTCCAGGTCCTGACTCGCTTAGAGACTTACCGGGGGAGAGTTGTCCTTCTGGCCCCTTGGTGGCCGGCCCAGCCTTGGTTTCAGGCGCTGGTTGCTCGGTGTCCGAACCCGAGGGTTTTCCCGCGGCTCCGCCTCTTTCAGCAGATCGGGCCGGTACGTCACGTAGCTGGTTCGATCTTCTCCTCGAGTCTTCGCGTATGGTTTTTTTGACTCGAGTCTATCATCATCTCTATGGTGATCAGGTGGCCTCCTTGTTGGTGTCCCACCTGAGGGCTTCTTCTCGGCGGCAGTATGAAGTTTCCTGGCGGTCCTTCCGTTTCTTTTTGCGTCTTCGTCGTGTTAGCTCCTTGTCTGTTCGGGTGGTCTTGTCCTTCCTCTCGTGGTTGTTTCAGGACCGTCATCTTATGCCTAACACTGTCGCTTCGTATCGTGCGGCGCTGGCGGAGCCGCTTCAGCTTGCTTTCGGTATCGATGTTACGTCTGCGCCGTTTCGCAAGCTGTCTCGTGCATTGTTTCACCTCCGGCCTGCTCATGCGTCGCCTGAGCCGTCCTGGTCTTTGGACAGAGTGCTCGCTTTCCTTTCATCTCCTCGTTTCGTTGTGGCCCCTTCGGTCCAGGATTGTTTTTCCAAGGCACTTTTCTTGTTGGCTTTGGCCTCTGGGGGTCGGGTAGGGGAGCTTCATGCTCTCCTCGGGCGCAGGGGTTTCTGCTCTTTTGGTCGTGGTGATAGTTTTGTTCGTTTGCAGCCGTCTCCTTCTTTTCTGGCGAAGAATGAGACTGCTGCGTTCCGGAGGGGTCCATGGGTGGTTGATGCTTGGTTGGTCAGGCCGGGGGTGCATCATGTTTTGTGTCCGGTTGCGGCGCTTCGCCGTTATTTGCGCGCCACAGCTTCTGTGTCCGGGGACGCGCTGTGGGTTGATCCGGTTTCCCTTCTTCCCTGTTCGCGGGTTCGGGTCTCTCAGGTCGTCCGCAGGGTTATTAGGTCTAGCCAGCCTGCGGTCTATCCCCGTGCCCATGACGTTCGTAAGTACGCGGCTCTTGCTGCTGTCTTTGGGAATATGTCTTGGTCTGATATTCGGGCGCGGGGATTTTGGCGGTCGAACAGGGTCCTGGCTGCTCGTTACCTTGTGAATGTCCCTGGCCCTCGTCGGGCCTGTGTTGCTTTGGGTCGGCGGTTGCAGCCAGTTGTCTCGGCTTCGAATTGAGGGGTGAGCGACGACCGCCTCCCGGGTAAGTCCCTCTTTTTCTGTCTGTGGGTAGTTAGCTCCGGGGAGCCGACGGGGCTCCCCCCAGAAAACCAGCGTTGAATGTAATGAAACGCCATTTTCTGGGTGAGTCCCGGAGGCTCCCCGGCATCCCTCCCTCCCTCCGGTCGGCGGTTTTTCGCGTTTTTGACATCCAGCCTCAAGAACTGAGGTGTGGGTAGCCGGCGCGGGGGGTCTGGGGCTCCCCCTTCCCCCTCCCGGGGAGGGGGGAGCTGCGCAGACAGCGGCGCGGCAGTGTGTGACGTCACACTAATTTGCTTGTTTTCGGTTGGGGAGTTCTATCCACTAGTTCGGTATTAGGTAGCAATTTTAACCAGAATAGGGGTTTGTTTTGGGGCGCTTACCTTTCTGGGTGCTTGTTCCGGTCGATGGCAGACATAGAATGCTTCCAACTACACGGGGGCTTCTATAGGCCATTGCTCCCCTCACCTCTCTGAGGGGGCCCGGTTCTGGCCGTGGTCCCCGGTAGGCCTAAGAACTCCATACACATGACTGATGCCAAAGTCTGACATTAGCATATCAGCCTGGGATAGCTCCGGGGAGCCTCCGGGACTCACCCAGAAAATGGCGTTTCATTACATTCAACGCTGGTTTTTTCAACTTCCTTCTCAAGTGAAGAAAAATGTAAAGAAATAAAGATTGATGCTAGAATCATTGATCTCGCCATTTCAGTTACATTCAATAATAAGTGCCTACAATAATGTGTTGCATTTAATAAAAGCTGAAAATACTGACTGTTGGAACTTAATCATTTATCTGATGCATTTTCATATTATTTCAAGAATACAAACTTAGACAAAATTCAGCTATTCATCCAAGGGCCACTAACACTTGAGGCCTCAACGAGGCCAGGAAGTGTTAAAGTCAAAGGTCCACCCCCCCCCCATTTGCTCTGACGATCTTTTCCAGTTGTATTTTAAATTTTAACAGTTTTAGCATTTACAGCTTCAGAGGGTACACAGTTCCATGAGCTTATAACCCTGTCGGTGAAAAAACATCTCCTGTTTTCAGTTTTACACTGTGGCTTGTTGAGCTTGAAACCATTGCTCCTTGTTTGTGTTACATCTGACCTTGTAAAGAAATTATCTGGAATAACAACCTCCAAATTGTTCAGCACTTTAAGTTTCAATGAGATCCACCCTGTCATAGCTGGTTTGCAGTGTTATTAATCTTGTGGGCCCTCAATTGTTCCTGGTGCGAGAGTTGACTTAGGTTTTGGAATGATTTTTGTTGCTCGGTGTTGTACTTTCTCCAAAGCAGCAATCCTGTAGATGAAGTCTCTATGCTTAGATACAATAATCCAATGTACAGTATATGTACAATAACAATGTATATGACAAAAAGGGTTGGCCCTAAAATAGACCCCTGTGGTACCCCTCTCACCTCATTTCTCCAGTTTGATTCCTTACCATTTAGCACAACCCTTTGTTTTCTTTGTTTTAGCTATTGTTTTATCATTCTAGTATTTTATCATTTATTCTATGTGCCTGTAGCTTCCTTGCTAGTCTTTCATGTGGTATCTTATCAAAGGTTTTAGCAAAATCCATGTATACTACATCAACCGGAAGTCCTTTATCCGAGTAGCTGGTTACCGTTTCCAAAAATGTGATCAGGTTTGCAACACAAGATCCATCTTTAACAAACCCATGTTGTGTCGATTTTACAAGATTGTAAGTTGAAAGATGGTGAATGATTTTCTCCCTTAGGATTCTCCCTATGGATGTAATAAAATGGACCCATTCCTGGTGGGTGCCTTGGTATCTCCCTAATGCCCCTCCCAGACAACAAATTAAATGTCAGTGGATCTTATCTATGTTGTTTTAATCAGCATGCACGAACACTTGAGTTTCCACATGTGATGTAAATACTGATGAATCGAGATCTTAAAAACAAAAAAATTCTCAACTACTTAGTCGCCAGTGCGCTAAGTAGTCGAGTTCTTTTTATGCACCTTTGAGTTTGATAAAGTGTGAATAGATTTATAATGCATGTTAACTATGCAACTATTTCATCAAGGCCATAACTTGCTTAGCTAAAGGAACGTTGGCTGGACTTCAGTCCCAAAAGTCATCATGTGTATCTGTAACCCTTTTCACCACTGTTCACCCATCACTGATTGTGTATAGTGTATTTCTCCATGAGAACCTTCTCCCTCCCTCCCAGTATGCGTCTTGAGGAATTACTAATACCTTTTTCCTGGTAGGTATATGCGTGGGCGGACTGTGGACATGTTCGAGTGTTAGAGAGGAGCCGAAGGGACCAGATGCCATCATTCAGCTGAGACGATACGTTGCCGCCACTCTCATCAGGCTCTCCCATGACCTCCGTGTGTAATATTGATTACTTCCATCAACACCCAGTGTAAACACCATGTGTATGATCATTCATTGTATATACAGTATCTTGTACAGTATACACTTCAAGAAATACAAGTATGCACAGGACGCCTCACTGAATTTACACCATTTCAGGATGCCTCATTTAATTTACACCTTCTCAGGACGCTTCCCTGAATTTACAGCCATTTGGGACACCTCGCTGTATTTGCACCTGCTCCGGACACCTCGCTGTATTTGCACCTGCTCAGGACACCTCGCTGTATTTGCACCTGCTCCGGACACCTCGCTGTATTTGCACCTGCTCAGGACACCTCGCTGTATTTGCACCTGCTCAGGACACCTCGCTGTATTTACACCTGCTCAGGACACCTCGCTGTATTTACACCTGCTCAGGACACCTCGCTGTATTTACACCTGCTCAGGACACCTCGCTGTATTTACACCTGCTCAGGACACCTCGCTGTATTTACACCTGCTCAGGACACCTCGCTGTATTTGCACCTGCTCAGGACACCTCGCTGTATTTGCACCTGCTCAGGACACCTCGCTGTATTTGCACCTGCTCAGGACACCTCGCTGTATTTGCACCTGCTCAGGACACCTCGCTGTATTTGCACCTGCTCAGGACACCTCGCTGTATTTGCACCTGCTCAGGACACCTCGCTGTATTTGCACCTGCTCAGGACACCTCGCTGTATTTGCACCTGCTCAGGACACCTCGCTGTATTTGCACCTGCTCAGGACACCTCGCTGTATTTGCACCTGCTCAGGACACCTCGCTGTATTTGCACCTGCTCAGGACACCTCGCTGTATTTGCACCTGCTCAGGACACCTCGCTGTATTTACACCTGCTCAGGACACCTCGCTGTATTTGCACCTGCTCAGGACACCTCGCTGTATTTGCACCTGCTCAGGACACCTCGCTGTATTTGCACCTGCTCAGGACACCTCGCTGTATTTGCACCTGCTCAGGACACCTCGCTGTATTTGCACCTGCTCAGGACACCTCGCTGTATTTGCACCTGCTCAGGACACCTCGCTGTATTTGCACCTGCTCAGGACACCTCGCTGTATTTGCACCTGCTCAGGACACCTCGCTGTATTTGCACCTGCTCAGGACACCTCGCTGTATTTGCACCTGCTCAGGACACCTCGCTGTATTTGCACCTGCTCAGGACACCTCGCTGTATTTGCACCTGCTCAGGACACCTCGCTGTATTTGCACCTGCTCAGGACACCTCGCTGTATTTGCACCTGCTCAGGACACCTCGCTGTATTTGCACCTGCTCAGGACACCTCGCTGTATTTGCACCTGCTCAGGACACCTCGCTGTATTTGCACCTGCTCAGGACACCTCGCTGTATTTGCACCTGCTCAGGACACCTCGCTGTATTTGCACCTGCTCAGGACACCTCGCTGTATTTGCACCTGCTCAGGACACCTCGCTGTATTTGCACCTGCTCAGGACACCTCGCTGTATTTGCACCTGCTCAGGACACCTCGCTGTATTTGCACCTGCTCAGGACACCTCGCTGTATTTGCACCTGCTCAGGACACCTCGCTGTATTTGCACCTGCTCAGGACACCTCGCTGTATTTGCACCTGCTCAGGACACCTCGCTGTATTTGCACCTGCTCAGGACACCTCGCTGTATTTGCACCTGCTCAGGACACCTCGCTGTATTTGCACCTGCTCAGGACACCTCGCTGTATTTGCACCTGCTCAGGACACCTCGCTGTATTTGCACCTGCTCAGGACACCTCGCTGTATTTGCACCTGCTCAGGACACCTCGCTGTATTTGCACCTGCTCAGGACACCTCGCTGTATTTGCACCTGCTCAGGACACCTCGCTGTATTTGCACCTGCTCAGGACACCTCGCTGTATTTGCACCTGCTCAGGACACCTCGCTGTATTTGCACCTGCTCAGGACACCTCGCTGTATTTGCACCTGCTCAGGACACCTCGCTGTATTTGCACCTGCTCAGGACACCTCGCTGTATTTGCACCTGCTCAGGACACCTCGCTGTATTTGCACCTGCTCAGGACACCTCGCTGTATTTGCACCTGCTCAGTCTTGTTGTTGTTTTAGGTTTAGCTACTCAGAATGAAATGACCATGTAGCACGGGCTATGGTGAGCCCGTAATTGAGTTCAGTTATTCGCGATAATCTTGCTACTCTGGTATTTGGGTCAAAGTATTAAATGGAGGTGGGGTTTCCTCCTTTTTCCCTGTTTCTTTTTCACTTCTGTTTTAGTCTTGTTTTAATTACATTATCTTGGTGGCGGATGTAAGTGCAGAATGTTCACTAGTGAGTCCCATTCTTTAATGGCTTTTCTAATCATTGTAGTGGCTGTGAAATGTGCATCTAATGCAGCTGCTGTCGTTGGATTAATATTGAGTTTGATACGCAGGGCTTCAGTAGCTTCACATTCCAGTAAGTAGTGCAATAGTGGCGCCTCTGCTTCTCAAGGGATTTACACCTGCTCAAGACACCTCGCTGTATTTACGCTCGCTCAGGACACCTCACTGCATTTACGCCTGCTCAGACACCTCAGTGTATTTACACCTGCTCAAACACCTTGCTTTATTTACACCTGCTCAAGACACCTTCCTGTATTTATATGTACTCAGGACACCACACTGTATTTACACCCGCTCAAGACACCTCGTTGTATTTACGCCCACTCAGGACTCCTCAGTGTATATATATTATATCGTCTCGACGATGGATAATGATCTTTAGACGATCATTGGTGCGGTGGTCACGGTACTGTATACGTTTAGGGGGCGATCCTAGACAGCATGGGTTCGAATCCTGGCTCGGGTCAAATAGAGTTCTTAGTGATCTATGGCTTGCGTGTTCATGCAACGTTCTCTCACACAAACACATTTATATATATATACAGTGAAACCTCGAATAACAAATTTAATCCGTTCAGGTGCCGTGATCGTCATATGAAACGGACGTCATACAAAACGAATGTCCCCATTGACAATAATGGAAATCAAATTAATCCGTTCTACCACCGAAAAACATCAATATGATATTCGATGTTTTAAATAATGGAGCAGCCTACCTTACATACACTGAAGAAACCTTTGACATTTTTCTTTCTTCAAATTTGTTCAATACTTTTTTTTTCATTTGTCTTATTGTAACGGGGGGTGGGGGAAATAGCTCTATCTTGTCCATTATTCCACCCCCCAGTTAACTAACGAGGCCGGGGAAAACAGCTCTCTCTAGTCCGTTATCCCGTTCTCAGTTAGCTAACTATTATAGAGCACCCTCCAGAGTTCCTAAGGCAACCTCTCTCGTTCAACACCTTGTAACCTAAATATTTGACTACCTAGGTGCTAAGACTACAAGGCGTCGTAACTGGATCAGTTACCCGAAACCCTAGAGAGAACTCTAGAATACAGAATCATTGCCACAAACGTATAAGAGGAAACGAAAGGAAAGAAATGAATAGTGAAGTAATTAGTGAGGGTTTGGGGTGAGAGGTAGGGAGGAGCGAGGAGGGTCATTAGTTGAAAGTGAGAGTTTAGAGAGGGGTGGAGGGAGAGGTGTAGATAGGTAGAAGCAGAAGAGTAGATAGTAGAAGTAGAAGAGTAGATAGTAGAAGACGAAATGCTGCCACCATCCATTCATGATCATTACATACAAGACAAGGAATGGAACTTGTCTGTATCACAAAATTCTCAAAAGATGTTATCATGAGTTCATTATTAGTATGTTCCCTCTGTACCATGTATCAACTCCAAACATGTACTCATTAATATCTTGAATCTAGTAACCACCGAGGCTTTCTCACCTCAACTCAAAGCTCTAGGGAACAAAGACGATTTAAATAATAAGTTCATATATTTCACATACTAAGTATCATAATTTAAGCAATGTTCAAGATATATATATGTAAAGTGAGTCATCCTCCAAGAATCTGAGAACACTACAACTGACTGCCCCTGATCATCACACAACATATGTAAACACGACCAAGTCACCTTAATTCTCAACTCACCAAGTGTCTGCCTATAACTGGATAGAGGGGGGGGGTCTATAGCTGACAGAGACTGTCCCGCCCTGCCGGCCGACAGCCTCCCTGCTAGGGCCATCTCCTCTGCTCTGCTGACTGCCGTTCTTCTCTTAATGCTCAATGCTCTCGAATCGATAGCTCTCCGAGTATATATTGGGGACCCTAGTAACTAACTCCGCCCACAAGTAGATAGCCTCCGGCACTCTACCAAGCCACTCCTTAAACGTCGGCATGTTTGAAGGCTACCAGGCTCCAATTATAAGATTAGCAGAAGTAAGGTGAAATTCACATGATCTGACCTCAGGTCACTTGGGGTCATTAATGGTTAGAGGTGTGAGATCTCCGGCCGACAACTTGGCGCCTACTCCAATTCCTGTCTCTGACTCATATTCTATATATATTTTAAATAAACTAAACCAAACACTTTTACAGTGTTACATTATATCAAAAGGTTTGTTCAGTAGGTAGGCTGCTCCATGTTTCTTCAATAAAAAAAAATGAAAAATAAAAAACGGTTGAAACAATTTGGAAAACGAACAAATACAATAAAGGTTCGTTCAGTGTTTGTCGGGTAGGCTGCTCCATTATAGCAATCTTTCTTTGTTTCAAATGTGTTCCATTTGTTTTGTATTTTTCATTTACGTCTCGCTAATGGAGCAGTCTACCCAACAAACACTGAACGAACCTTTGTGGCTTTTGCCCATTTATCAAATTGTTTAAACTGTTTTTATTTTTTATTTTATTTTTTTTTATTTAAGAAACATGGAGCAGCCTACTTGCTGACCACCGAGCAAACCTTTTTGACATTTGTTCTGTTTTCAAAATTTTTCATTTTTTTTTAATTTCATTTTTTTATTTAAGAAACATGGAGCAGCCTACCTGCCAAACACCAAACAAACCTTTTTGACATTTGTTGTATTTAAAAACATTTCATTTCTTTTTTTCTACAAAAAAGTCAATGATTTGCAACATCTCAGCAGTCACCTCTTTACATCCCAGCATCATTAGCATCTTTAAACAAAAACAACATAATTTATTTGCATCGTCGGAGGTGTCCGAGAATGTGCAAGAAGCAGCGCAACCCCACCATGTGGTGGTGTCGTTATTCAAACGAGCGGTCGCCATACGAGATGAATTGATGACGATTGGGCCGGTCATTCTCCATCGTTATTCGAGGTAATTACCTAAGTAATTACCTAAGTGTAGTTACAGGATGAGAGCTACGCTCGTGGTATCCCGTCTTCCCAGCACTCTTTGTCATATAACGCTTTGAAACTACTGACGGTCTTGGCCTCCACCACCTTCTCATCGTCTACCACTCTGTTTGCGAGGAGTGAATTTTCTTATATTTCTTCGGCATCTGTGTTTAGCTAGTTTAAATCTATGACCTCTTGTTCTTAAAGTTCCAGGTCTCTGGAAATCTTCCCTATCGATTTTATCAATTCCTGTTACTATTTTGTATGTAGTGATCATATCATCTCTTTTTCTTCTGTCTTCTAGTTTTGGCATATTTAATGCCTCTAACCTCTCCTCGTAGCTCTTGCCCTTCAGTTCTGGGAGCCACTTAGTAGCATGTCTTTGCACCTTTTCCAGTCTGTTGATGTGCTTCTTAAGATATGGGCACCACACAACTGCTGCATATTCTAGCTTTGGCCTAACGAAAGTCGTGAACAATTTCTTTAGTATATCGCCATCCATGTATTTAAAAGCAATTCTAAAGTTAGAAAGCGTGGCATAGGCTCCTCGCACAGTATTCTTTATGTGGTCCTCGGGTGATAGTTTTCTATCTAGAACCACCTCTAGATCTCTTTCTGTATCAGAATTCTTTAAAGATTTCTCACATAATATATAGGTTGTGTGGGAGGTCTGTTCTCCTATTCCACATTCCATAACATGGCATTTATTAACATTAAATTCCATTTGCCAAGTGGTGCTCCATACTTATTTTGTCCAGGTCATCTTGAAGGGAATGACAATCATCTAAGTTTCTTGTCCTTCCTATTATCTTAGCATCATCAGCAAACACGTTCATATAATTCTATATACCAACTGGTAGATCATTTATGTAGACAATAAACATCACTGGTGCAAGAATTGAACCCTGTAATACTCCACTTGTGACATTTCTCCAATCCAATACATTGCCTCTGATCACTGCCCTCATTTTTCTATCGGAAAATGTTTCATCCATGTTAGAAGCTTACCTGTTACCCCTCCAATATTTTCCAGTTTCCAGAACAACCTCTTATGTGGAACTCTGTCGAAAGCCTTTTTTAGGTCCAGATAGATTCAGTCAACCCAACCATCTTTCCTGTAATATCTCTGTTGCTCGATCATAGAAACTGAGTAAATTCAATACACAAGATCTTCTGGATCGAAAACAATACTGTCTGTCTGATATTATATCATTTCTCTCCAGGTGTTCTACCCATTTAGTTTTAATTACTTTTTCCAATATTTTGACTATTACACTTGTCAATGATACCGGTCTATAATTAAGGGGGTCTTCCCTGCTTCCACTTTTGTAGATTGGAACTATGTTAGCCTTTTTCCACACATCAGCTACAACTGATGTGGTAGACGGTTGGAACAAGTTAGGTGAGAAGGTGGTGGAGGGCAAAACCGTCAGTAATTTCAAAGCATTATAGGACAAAGAGTGCTGGGAAGATGAGACACCACGAGCATAGCTTTCATCCTTTAACTACACTTAGGTAATTACACACAGTGTATATAATAGAATACTGCCTATAAATCACCTCTATCCATCTTGGCACACCAGAGAAAACAGTAGAACATGTACAAGTTACACAAACCACCATAAAACTTTCATAAATGAAGATTAAAAATTATGGGAACTTTTAATTTGTTTCTTAACCAATTTAGGTTTTACATGTACTGTAATGGCAGTTTTGTTATGTCGTACTGTACAGTATTTTAGTATGAATGATGTTTTAATTAGGTTTAGTAATTAGTACAGTACTAATACAGGTCTTGGTTCACTAGGATTTATTTTGTTCTTAAGAGAAGGCTTAACATTTTTTATTCAATATTGTTAGGCTTTTGACATTTCTTCATATTTTTATCTTGTGTGAATTTTAACAATAGTGTGAAATTTGTATATGTTGGAATGTGTGTTTTGTTGCTGGTTAATGTACAAAATGCATTTTACTTATTATGAATTGTATTATTTCCTAAATATTATATCATGCTCTGTTATTGTATGTGATGAATGTTAATGTCTTTCAGGAGCTGGCCACACACACTCAGTAGCAACAGAGCTGGAGACAACAGCAGCATTACTGGACGCACGCTATAAACCGAGAGTGAGGGGACCACCTCTCCCCAAGACGGGCTTTGCTCCTCCACCTCTCGGCTCACTCTCTACCAACTCTACTCCCATTCACAGTGTTTCTTGGGGTGAAGAAATAAAGACTGGAAGGTCAGAATATGGAATAAGCACAAGATTTAAGAATTACTATGAGAAATTTAAAAGAAACTTTAGTGGTGAAACATTTAATGAATTTATTCAGAAATTAAACGACACTGCTGTTCAAGATTTCACACCAAATCCATATATATCTGAAAGTTCAGAAACACTAGAAAAAAAATTATTTTTTGAAAGACTCGACAGGAAAGACTTAAAAGGTTCTAGAATATACAAATCAGATCTTCAGTCAGAAATACAAAGAGGACTTGGAAGCAAAGATACTTCATATGATATAGATGAGGACGAGCCCCAACAATCCAAATTAGACTATTTAGAATCTGTCAAATCAGTCTATCCAGTATACCCAGCTGATCTTGTAAATAACCTGCCTGGCATAGCTGACTTGGAAGACTTGGGCAATGATTCTCTTCCCCCATTGCTAACCAAAGTCACAGTCATTCTAGATGGCTGCAGCTCCTCTCCACCCTATATTGTGAGTGTGGTGCGTCAAGCCAAAGCAGCATGGCCAAGTGTAGGAATCATTGTAGGTGTGGAGGAAGAGAAGCGTGCAGAAGTGGACGATATTGGCCATCTGTCTGGTGTGACACTTGTTATGGTTCGTAGTCAACAGCATTTGTTCTGTTTTATATATTTTTATAAAGATAGGTAATTTTTAATTATCAGTACTACCATACAGAAAACAAGAAATGCTGTACAGTATTGCATTACAAAATAGGAATGTCTGGTTTGGATGGGAAAGTGAGTGAAATAATATAAGGATGGTGGGGAACAGAAGTTGACTGATAGGAAGATCTCAGGGCAGAGTAAAGCATTGGAGTTATAGGAAGATAATGTAGACAAGTGACACAGCATCTGAAGGCTAGAGTAAAAGAGAATGCAAAAATGACAGTAGAATAATACTTCTTTTAGCATGGACTGTATGAACTCGCTTATATGGACTATATGGGAAGCATCCCCCCACCGGATAAGCCAGATATCCGGATAAGCGGTGTTTTCTGTGGGGAGCCCCTACGGCTCCCTGGATCTTATCGGACTAATGTACTTTATATTTGACTGGGATATTAGCTATGGAGTTCAGACCTACCAGCGACCAGCGCCAGAACCTGGCCCCCTCAGAGAGGTTTCAGGGATCAATGGCCCTGGAAAACCCCCTTGTGGTTGGGGTTTTCCTTATCTGCCATCGACCGGGGTTAGGCACCCAGAAAGGTAGGCATAACAAAACAAACCCCACATGGTAATAAACTAAAACAAAAAAAACAAGTAGAAACTCCCTACAATCCCAAGGAAACAAGCAAACAAGCAATTATCACACTTTACTGCCGCACCACTCGTCCGCGAAGCCCTCCCCTCCCTGAGAGGGGGAGGGGGGCCCTCCGGACCTCACCACACCGGCTGCCTAGCACTTCAGTTCGTAAGCTAATGTCAACTGGGACAGACACTTCTCTGGCCTCAAATTCCTGGGCAGTGTTTTCGAGTGTGGCGTTCTCTGCTGTCTTGGTGTGGTGTGTGGTGGCCAGGAGTACCTCATCAGTGCCAGGGCTGCATGTGCTTAGGGACTTCCTTCCCTAAGTGCCCTGTGAGTACTGCCCCTGCGTGTCAGGGTTATCTCCCCTGGGGCGTTTGGGAACTGCTCCCATAGAGGTTCTCGCTGCTCGGCATTTGTCTCACCCTTGGGGCCCTTGTTTGGCTTTGGGTAGGGAGTGGTGCTGTGCTAGTTAAGGCGTCAAGGTGTTGCACGACTTGCCACCTAAGCAGCGACCAGTTCCTGTTGCCTCTGGGGATGGTGTACTTTTGTGGGGGTTTTTCTTTTATGTTTTTGTTTGCCTGGTAGGGGTTCTGCCTAGTGGGACTTTAGTTCCCCTGATACTGTTTTGGTGGTCCTCTGCTAGGCCCTTGTGCTTGTACACGTCACAAGGGTTTCGGTGTTATCATCTACCCCTTGTTAGTTTGGGTTTTTTAACTGGTTAGCAACACCTTGCCAGAGCTTCCTGTAGTTGTTACCCTTCGGGCCCTGAAAACCCCTGTCGGGGCTCGGTGAACCCAAGGATGCGTCTCCCGAGTTCCAGTCTGCCTTGTGCAGATTTGAAGGTTGCTGTGTGCCCTTGTCTCAGGGTGACAGTCACCTGTTTTGCCTTCATCGTGCTGCCTGTTGGATCAACGACACCTTTGACCCGGAGTCTTGCGAGTCGTGTTCTTTGCTTGTGCTCCAGTTTTATTCTGATGATGTTGCTGTTAGGGTACAGGCAGCATCCGTGTTGCATGTTAGGTTTAGGTTACTGCAATGTGCTAGGTTGGTTTCCCACCCGGATACCCCAAGGCTGCCCCACTTTGGTTTTAGGGATCCAGACCTTGGGGCGTTAGTCGCTTCGACTTTGGCTCCTTCCGTGCTCCCTGGTCCTTCCCCTGTTATTCATCCTGCACCTCCCTCCCTTTGTCCAGCTCCCAAACGTCTGAGGGGTTCGGATTCGGCACAGGGTTTAGTTGGTAAGGAGACTCGGGTGGCTTCGGGGACTGCCCCATTCGGGTCGGAGACAGAGGCAATTGAGCTGGTTCCTCCTGCCAAAGTTTCTGAGTCCCGCCAGCAGGCCCCCTTCTTGTCTGCCTTTTCCCTGAACTCTGCCTTTTCTTCAGGGGTAGGACGTCTTCTTTGGAGGACGGCTCTGCCTCGGGACCCGACGTGGAGGATCTGGGGGCTAGGGAGGAGTCGACCTGGAGGCCTTGGGCCTCCTTTGACCCCGCTTGGGTGCTTTTGCCTTCCTTGCGGGACTTATTGTTGCAGGGGGAGGGGTTTTCTTAACCCCCTTTCCCTGTATGAGTATGATTTGGGTTCGGCTCCTCCCCAGGTTCAGTTCCGGACTCCTTTGGGTACCTCGGCTCCGTCTTTCCAGAAGTTTTCTACTTCCTGTATCTCCGCGAAGGAGGCTCGGGAGACTCTTGCTGCATATCTCTTGTGTGACCCGGTTTATGCTTCTGTGATGGATTCGTCCTCTTTTGAGTTCGGTTCTTCCCGCTTTTGGATGCGTTTGGAGGTTCCGGAGTCTTCCTGTCTGGCAGACTGCCCATTCTTTTCGTTGGGGGCGTGGCATGGGTTCTGTCGGACCCGCACGCTTGATTGGCGTGAAACTTCTACAGTTCTGCAGGTTTACCTGGGGGTGAGTTTGAGCACCTTAATGCGTGCCTGTTCGCCCCCGTTCTTTCGCGGGATGTTGGCCTTTTCCAGCTTTACGTGCAGGTTCCTTTTCCTTTGGCATCATTGGTTGCAGAGGATTTGCACACCCGTGGGTATTTGGTTTCTGTCTTGCGTTTCTTTTCCCTTCTCGAGCTGTCTTCTGCCTGGCTTGAGGATGTGGAGGCGTTGAGTGACGGGCTTTCGTCTGGGGCGCTGACTTCGGCAGCTAGGGCATCGGCTACACTGTTGAAGCTCTTTGCACCCATCCTGAAGGAGGCGGTGTTTGTGTTTTTTGCTTCTCGCCCCGCATGCCGTCAGGTTGTGCTCGCCCTCTCTTTGGAATACGCTTGGGCCCTGGCTCTTAGGTTTTTGTCTCCGTTTTGTCCGTTGCTGTTTGCTGAGGCTGCGGTCTCGCAGTTTCTGCAAGCAGCTTCATCTAGTTATCGTCCTATGTCGGACTTGTTGGTTCTCCGGGATGGTCGTTCTTGGCCATCTCGTAGAGGTTGTACCAGGGTTCAGGGTTCCGCTGGTTGAGGTAGGCCATTGGTGCCAGTTTCTGAGCCAATGTTGCCTTTGGGGCCAGCGTCATTTAGTTGGCGTGGTGATCACCGTGTTTGATGTTTGGTTTCCTGTAAGGGGCGTCGGCCCTTTTGTGGTTCGCTCCGTTAATGGGGCAATGGGGTGGAGGCTCACTCTGTTTGCCCACACTTGGTCCCATGATTTGTGGGCCTTTTCAGTCGTATCATTCGGTCTGTGGTGGCATTGGGCGGCTCGTCCTCCTTTCGGGGGTTCGGGGCTAGCGGGGCAGGGTCCTTCTCCTGTACTTCGTCAAGTCATCTTGGAGTGGGTGCACTTGGGCATGGTCGAAACGACCCCATCCCTCAGGTGGATTTCCCGCCTTTTTCCAGTGCAGAAACGGAACTGTGTGGATCTGAGGTTCATTCTGGACTTGTCCTGTTTGAACCCCTGAATTCCCTGCCCCTCCCTTCGGATGACTACTCTATCTCAGGTCCGGCTTCTGTTGGAGCTGGGTGCCTGGATGGTGTCCCTAGACCTCAAGGACGCTTATTGACACGTTCCTATTCACCCGGGGTTCAGGGACTGGTTAGGTTTTGTGGTGGGGCGTCAGGTTTACCGCTTTCGTTGTCTCCCTTTTGCCTTGAATCTGGCACCTCACGTTTTCACGTGTCTTACTCGGGTTTTGGTGACCTGTCTGCGTCTGCTAGGGATTCGGGTTTTGGCCTATCTCGACAACTGGCGGGTGTGTGCTCCCATACGGTCAGTTTGTCTGCTCGCTAGGGATATGGTTCTTTCCCAGCTCGCCAGGTTCGGGTTCCTGGTGAACTGGAGGAAGTCCCATCAAGCCGAGTCTTATTTTGGATTCTCGGACCGCTTCCTTGTCTCTCCCTCCAGAGGCGATGCTACGGCTGCGGTCCCGCCGTCGGCTGTTTCTGAGGGGGTCCTGGGTCACTCGGCAGTTGCTAGAGTGGTTGTGCGGGAGACTGAACTTCGCCATGCTGGTCTACCTTCCAGGTCAGGTTTGGCTTCGGCGTCTGTTTTGGTTCCTTTGGGGGACACCCCTTCCGCCTCTCTCACGATCTTTGAGTTCGTCCTCTGGGGGCCTTGTGTCGGTTGCTGCATCGCCGGCTTCCTCTTCGGGGTTTTCGGGGTTCGGTGCCTTGGTGCCTTTCCGAGCCTTCACTCGATATGTTCACGGACGCGTCGTCTCTCGGCTGGGGCTTTGTGGTCAGTGCTCACCTGGCCGGCCAGGGACATTGGGGTCTGCCCTTCCGTCGGGCTCACAGCATGGTTCGGGAGTTTCTGGCAATCTGGTTCGAATTTCGGAGGGTTCGGGTAACTCGGGATTCGACCATTAGGCTCCATTCAGACTGTTCTCCAGTAGTTCATTGTCTGAACCGCGCGGGTTCTCTTTGGTTTCGGTCCTTGCCTCTTTGGAGTTGGTCCCTTCGAGTGGTTCATCTGCTGGATTCTCGGGGTTTGGCTCTCCGTGTGGTTCATATCCGGGGAGTGTCCACGTCCTGGTGGATGGCCTGTCTCGCTTCATTCCCATGTCCACGGAATGGACGGTCGACGACGACTTGTTTCGTTGGAACTGCCAGACGTACCGACTCCCAGACACAGACCTCTTTGCGTCGCCGTGGTCTCGGCATCTCCCTATCTATGTGATGCCCTTCCCCAATTGTGAGGCGTTTCCCATGGATACCTTTCGGCAGGACTGGTCGAGGTGAGGTTACCTGTACCTCTTTCCCCTGGTCCAGCTGTTGCTTCGGGGTCTGACTCGGTTAGAGACCTTCCCAGGGAAAGTAGTCCTTGTGGCCTCTTGGTGGCCGGCCCAGCCTTGGTTTCTGGCACTGTTTGCTCGATGTCCAAACCCGGGGCATTTCCTGTGGCTCCGCCTTTTTCAGCAGATCGGACCAGTCCGGCACGGGGCTGGTTCGACCTTTTCCTCTGCTCTTCGCGTCTGGTCGTTTTGATGCGAGTGTATCACCATTTCTATGGTGATCAGGTGGCTTCGTTGATGGTGTCCCACCGGAGAGCTAGCATTCGGGATGGACATCACATCCACCCCATTCCATAAGCTTTCTCGTGCTATGTTTCACCTCCGGCCAGCTCATGTGCCGCCTGAGCCGTCCTGGTCCTTGGACAGGGTGCTCTCCTATCTTTCGTCTCCTCGGTTTGTGGTGGCCCCTTCGGTTCAAGATTGTTTTTCCAAGGCTTTGTTTTTGTTGACATTGGACTCTCCTCTCCCCTCCTGCGCAGGGGTTTCTGCTCTTTTGGTCCTGGGGGTAGGATTGTACGTTTGCAGCCTTCTCTATCTTTTCTGGCAAAGAACGAGATGGCTGCTTTCCGGAGGGGTCCTTGGGTCATTGATGCTTGGCTGATTCGGTCGGGGGTGCATCGTGTGTTGTCTGGTTGTGGCGCTTCGCCGTTACCTTCGCGCCTCGGCTGGGGTAGCTGGGGATGCGCTTTGGCTTGATCTGATTTCCCTCGTTCCCTTTTCCAGGGCTCGGGTCTCCCAGGTTGTCCACAGGGTTAAGTCTAGCTAGTCTGCGGTCTATCCTCGCGCCCATGACGTTCGGAAGTTTGCAGCTTTGGCTGCTGTGTTTGGTAACATGTCTTGGGCTCATATTCGGGCTCGTAGATTTTGGAAGTCGAATAGGGTTCTGGCCGCCTGTTATTTGGTGAATGTGCCTGCTCCTCGGCGTTCTTGTGTCGCTTTGGGTCGCAGGTTGCAGCCAGTTGTCTCGACTTCGCGTCGAGGAGTATGTGGCCGCTGCCTCCTGGGTAAGCCCCTATATTCTTTCTCTTTTGGTAAGTAGCTCCAGGAAGCCTAGGAGCTCCCAACAGAAAACCAGCAATGAATGTAATGAAACGCCATTTTCTGGATGAGCCCCGGAGGCTTCCTGGCAACCCTCCCTCCCACTGGTCGGCATTTTTTTTTGCATTGGTTGAAGTTTAGCTTTCGAACTGAAGTGCTAGGCAGCCGGCGTGGTGACGTCCAGGGGCCCCCCTCCTCCCTCTCTCAGGGAGGGGAGGGCTGCACGGATGAGCGGCGTGGACGAGCGGCGCGGCAGTAAAGTGTGATAATTGCTTGTTTGCTTGTTTAATTGGGATTGTAGGGAGTTTCTACTTCTCTGTTCGTTTTTTTGTTTTAGTGTTTTACCATGTGTAGTTTTTGTTATGCCTACCTTTCTGGGTGCCTAACCCCGGTTGATGGCAGATAAAGAAAACCCCCAACCACAAGGGGGGTTTTCCCAGGGCCATTGCTCCCTGAAACCTCTCTGAAGGGGCCAGGTTCTTGCGCTGGTCCCTAGTAGGTCTGAACTCCATAATTAATGTCCCGGTCTAATATAAAGTACATTAGCCCGATAAGCTCCATGGAGCCTCTGGGACTCTCCCAGAAAATGGCGTTTCATTACATTCAGCGCTGGTTTTTTACCGAGTAAGTCCAAAAATTAACATATTCCCAATTTCTTGTACCAAAACCAACATAATTTGAATTTCCACACACAATATAATTAAAAATATATACCAGTACTGTAATTTAAAACAAACTTCAGCTTACCTTGTTGTAGTTCATCTTGTTTAATGCTGCACATCTTTAAATCAATAATTATTGACAATTTATGTAACCTATCCTACCACAACACTAAAATTATTGTACAATACATGAGCTTGGCAAGGTCAGTTTTGACCTTGCCAGCTGCTTAAGCTTCATTGTTTGAAAGCTCTTGGCTTCCTGGAGAGGCTTCACTGGTTGAAGGTCTTTGGATTCCTTGTGAAGCTTCAATGGTTGAAGGGCCTTTACTTGCTGTTCTTACCAAATAAGAATAAAGTTTAGCTTGTCTCCAGTGTCTCCTCCGTGGTGCCTCCTTGCCGTGGTGAGGGGCTCACGTACACCTGATCTTTCAGGCATCCCTGTGTACCGGAATCGTAGCAGACATGTGGAAACAGGCTAACATAGTTCCAATCTACAAAAGTGGCAGCAGGGAAGACCCCCTCAATTATAGACCTGTATCATTGACAAGTGTAATAGTGAAAGTATTGGAAAAACTAATCAAAACTAAATGGGTAGAACACCTAGAGAGAAATGATATAATATCAGACAGACAGTATGGTTTTCGATCTGGAAGATCCTGTGTATCGAATTTACTCAGTTTCTATGATCGAGCCACAGAGATATTACAGGAAAGAGATGGTTGGGTTGACTGCATCTATCTGGACCTAAAAAAGGCTTTCGACAGAGTTCCACATAAGAGGTTGTTCTGGAAACTGGAAAATATTGGAGGGGTGACAGGTAAGCTTCTATCATGGATGAAAAATTTTCTGACATAGAAAAATGAGGGCAGTAATCAGAGGCAATGTATCGGAATGGAGAAATGTCACAAGTGGAGTACCACAGGGTTCAGTTCTTGTACCAGTGATGTTTATTGTCTACATAAATGATCTACCAGTTGGTATAAAGAATTATATGAACATGTTTGCTGATGATGCTAAGATAATAGGAAGGATAAGAAATTTAGATGATTGTCATTCCCTTCAAGAAGACCTGGACAAAATAAGTAGATGGAGCACCACTTGGCAAATGGAATTTAATGTTAATAAATGTCATGTTATGGAATGTGGAATAGAACATAGACCCCACACAACCTATATATTATGTGAGAAATCTTTAAAGAATTCTGATAAAGAAAGAGATCTAGGGGAGTTTTCTATCTAGAACCAATCACCTGAGGACCACATAAAGAATATTGTGCAAGGAGCCTATGCTATGCTTTCTAACTTCAGAATTGCATTTAAATACATGGATGGCAATATACTAAAGAAATTGTTCATGACTTTTGTTAGGCCAAAGCTATAATATGCAGCTGTTGTGTGGTGCCCATATCTTAAGAAGCACATCAACAAACTGGAAAAGGTGCAAAGACATGCTACTAAGTGGCTCCCAGAACTGAAGGGTAAGAGCTACGAGAAGAGGTTAGAAGCATTAAACATGCCAAAACTAGAAGACAGAAGAGAAAGAGGTGATATGATCACTACATACAAAATAGTAACAGGAATTGATAAAATCGACAGGGAAGATTTCCTGAGACCTGGCACTTCAAGAACAAGAGGTCATAGATTTAAACTAGCTAAACACAGATGCCGAAGAAATATAAGAAAATTCACCTTCGCAAATAGTGGTAGACGGTTGGAACAAGTTAAGTGAGAAGGTGGTGGAGGTCAAGACCGTCAGTAGTTTCAAAGCGTTATATGACAAAGAGTGCTGGGAAGACGGGACACCACGAGCGTAGCTCTCATCCTGTAACTACACTTAGGTAATTACACCTCCCTGGGAGCGGTGTGGGTTGCCTTTGCTCCCTCTCCTGCCCCCCCCCCCCTCTTTGGGAGGTGTACGTGCTGAAGGGCACCACGTAGGGGTCTTATGAGCCATTGGACCCCCCGTTGGAGGGGTCCGCCCCCACCAAAATGGCGGCTCCCAACCTACTATTTATACCCTCTATACACACGTTATATATAAGTATCTACATTTGTGTTCACCATAGCGAACCACTAAGCTGGTATGGTGAGTGCAGTCAATAAATGGTGGCCACACACAGTCAGAAGACATCGCCACCACCCTCCCTCCCACAGCATTATCCTCTCTCCATGGAGCACAGCGCTAAATATTACCAAAATCCTGCTATTATCAGAACCCTGGTCAGTTATCACAGTCAGGGGTCTTCTGTAATAATATCATCACTACATAATAGCATGAACAAGTATATTATGGCATTTTTAGGCGATGCTGTGGTCACAAGCTGAACAGCAGTGCTGTGAGCTCATGCTGCGTGTGTCAAGCTTGGTAGCTCACTTAATACTGAGGCCCCTAACACCCAGGAATTTGGCCCACGATTTTTTTTTTAAATGGCGGCTGTTTACAAGAGCCCTGATGAAGGTGTGGTGAACCCCGTGTATCCGCAGGCCGTTTAAATCTTGCGTAGTACTCCAAAGCCTCATATGATGCGATGCGCAATTTACTGCAAGTCGGTCAAAGCATCATATGATGCGATGCGCAATTTAAGGGTTAACCCTGTCGTAGCTCAGTCGATTAAGGCAGTGTCTGGGATGCTCCTGGATGCAGGTTCGAATCCTCATCACAGCCCTTGTGGATTTGTTCATTTGATGCATCACGTTAGTGTGATTTCTGTTTGTGGCGAGAGAGGAAGCTTTGGAAAAAGAGAGGGAGATTACCACGAGGGCCAAAAGAATTAAGTTGGGACAAAATATGATATCGCCAAGAGGTGTCATAAGCCTTTTCCAAGTCAAAAAGGACAGCAACAACGGAGGTATTCACAGCAAAAAGCAGTACAAATATAGACCTACAAGTTCACCAGGACATCTGTTGTGCTGCGGCACTTGTGGAAACTAAATTGAGAACGGGAGAGTGGTGATAATGTTCTAAGAACCACATCAGACGAACGTTAACCATAGGTTCAAAGAGTTTGCAGACACAATTCGTGAGGGCAATAAGGGAAAAGTCCTTGGGGAAGTCCACAGAGACCCTGGTTTGCGAACAGGGAGGACAACGGCATCAAGCCAGTCCTCAGGGACTAACGACGACTCCCAGATCCGATTATACAGATTCGGTAAATACTGAGACGTGCACGGAGAGAGATGGCAAAGCATCTCATAATGAATGCCATCGGAGCCTGCCACTGTAGAACCACAGAGGGCCAAGGCAGACCGAAGTTCAGAGAGAGAGAGAGAGAAGGGATTGTTATAGGGAAGTCGTAGATGAGTGCAGAAATCTAAAGGACGAGATTCAAGGACAGGTTTACGAAGAAGGAAAGATTGGGGAAGATGAGAACCAGAGCTAACAGAAGAAAAATGGGAATCCAGTTCGGTAGCAACCTGCAACGGGTCCACCCCAAAAGTACCACGGAGATGAAGAACCGGCGAGACATCGGGAGCGAACTTACCCGCTATCTTGCAGACACTCTTCCAGATCTGTGGCAGAGAAGTGTCGGACGTAATGGTGGAGACATAAGACATCCAACATTCATGTTTAACCGTACGGATGGCCCTACGGGCCACCGCACTTGCCTTCCGAAACAAAAGAAAAGAATTGACCGTCTTCCGGTGCCGGTGTCTCTTCCAGGCTGCACGCTTACAGCGGACAGCCCAAGAACAGTCTGCATTCCACCAGGGAACGCACTTCTGTGGTCCCTGAGAGGAAGAGTGAGGAATAGAGCGGAGGGCAGCGTCGAAGATGGTGTCATGAAAACGGAGGAGAGAGCGAGGGAGAGGCAGAAGGGAGAGGTCAGAGAGAGCAGCACTGAAGGTAAATAGGTTCCAGTCTGCCTTAGCAAACTGCCACCTAGGGAAGGAGAGGGGAGGGTGAAAATAGAAAATGGTAACAAGGATGGGGAAATGATCACTGCCATGGAGGTCATCAAGAACTCGCCACATGAAATTCAAAGTAAAGGGACGACGAGCAGAAAGAAAGATCAAGACAGGAAAGGGTGCAAGTCCAAGAGTCCAAATGAGTGGGCTCACCAGAATTCAGAAGAGACAGGGAAGAAGAGAGGATGAACGATTCAAGAAGGTGACCCCGGGTGTTTGTCAGAACATCTCCCCAAAGGGTGTGATGACAATTGAAATCGCCTAGCAGGAGCACAGGCTCCGGCAAGGAGTCCAGTAGGTGTTTATGATTGGGAAGAAAAGACGGGACACACGGGGGTGGTGGGGGTGGGGGGGAGATAAATGAACCGTGTACCATTTTCTCAGATACGGGCAGCAGAACAATGGAGAGGCGATGGAAAAAGTAAGGGGACAAAGGGAACATCAGAGCGAATCAAGAGAGCAGAAGAGTTAGGAGCCCCAGCACCAGCTGGGGAAGGGGGGAAGAGAAAGGAATAGCCATGGAAGTGACCAGGATGAGCATCACGCAGCTCCTGGAGACAGACACAAAGGGGCGAAAATTGTGAAATCAGAAGTTGGAGTTCAAGGAAATTGGCGTAATAACCACGAATGTTCCACTGAAGAACAGACATCAACAAGAAGAGAAAGGACAGCAACAGAGAACAACGAACAAAGGTGAAAAGGGAACACAGCACGTTAAAGAAGCGCAGGGTCAGGGTCAGTGAAGTCAGGGTTAGGGGGCATGGGTAAACTGAGTAAAGATGGAGGGAAGGGAGCAGTAGGACAGACCAGAGGCGGACGTGCAAGGAAAGGAGGAGGAGGAGGAGGAGGGGGGGGGGGGACAACCGAGGGTCAAGGACAGCAGCAGGAGCAGCAGAAACCAGGTAGTGCATCTCGGCAAGAGCAGCAACCGAGGAGGAAGCGGGGCCGAAGAAACCTCCATAGCAGGAACATGGGGTGCAACCACCGAAACGGGAGGGGATGGAGTGAGAGTGTCAGAGGTAGGAGGCGAGGAACAAAGCAAAGCCTTCTTTCCCGCTGGGGAGGAGGAAGGAGAGGAGCCAGGTTTTTGCTTCTGACTCAGAGACAAGTGTCCCAGCAACAATGTACTGGGCAAGAGATTCAAGCGTCTCATCAGGAGAAGCAGAATGAGAGCAAACACGATGGCCATTCGGAGAGCGATGGACATCAGCCCGCACTGACAGGCGGCGTGGAGAGCTAAGAGACGGAGAAGGATGGGAAGGAGGATCGGAGGGAGACGAGGAAGAAGACACAGGAGACATGACAGACTGGGTAGAAAGAAGGGGAACCCCAGATAGAGAGCCATGAGGGGGACCCTTCGGGACAGAACTCAAAGGAACAGAGGAGGCAGCGGTGGGCATTTCTGGGTCTAAGGTCTGGAAACGGTTGTGAGACTGAGGAAGGTGGGAAGGACAAGGAGAGGAAGAGTGCAACATGCGAGCATAAGAGACGTTAGCATAAGGAGGGAGACAACAAACTTGGTGCCTCGCCTCAGGAAAAGACAAATGTTCCCGGTGCTTCAGGCTGAGGACGGCTGCCTCAAGCTTGTAATGTATACACGCATGGAAGAAGGTAGGGTGGGCCTCATCGCAATTGAGGCAGCGAGCCTGGGAAGAAGTGCACTCCGACTTAGTGACCTTCATCCCCACACACAGGACAGAGAGAGACAGTACCGGAGCAGCGGAGGGCTCCATGCCCAAACCTCCAGCACTTATTACAGAGCCGAGGAGAGGGAATGTACTCCTGGACGGAGCACCTGGCACCAGCAAGAATGACAGAGGGCGGAAGGGGCCTACCAATAAAAGTAATCATCACAACCCGAAGGGGTTGACAACGACGACCATGAGGGGGACGTGTAAACAAGTCTACCTGGAGGACAGAATGGCCCTGGGCTTCAAGGATATGCAATATTCTATATCTTCGTGGCAGTCCTGTAGATTCTGAACACCGGTTGCAACATGGGGTGGGAGGAGAATAGTGCCAACACTGGCATTCAACCAAGCGTTCTTGGAGACCCGAACAGGGGTCTCGCCAAGGCAGGTTAAGGCAGTCAAGCGGGAGGCTGCATCCTGAGAAGCAGCAGCAACGACTCGGTGTACTAAGACGGGTGGGGTTGAAGGTAACGGAGGCATCTACTGAATCAACAAGGTGCCTATGGAGGGAGAAATCGTCAAGAGGGAGGAGATCAAAGTATTTGGTACACAAAGCGGGACCAAACAAGGCTTGATACGCATCAGTACGGGAAGGAATCGAGCGAGTGCGACCGTGGCAAGGACGGTGTTGAGAACCCCCAGAGAGAGAGAGAGAGAGAGAGAGAGAGAGGGGTTAAAAGGTGCAGTAGTCACAACTAGAGACTGAACCGTGCCAGGGGACGAGGTGGTCACCACTGGGGGCTTGGGGCTCGACCCAACCACAGAGGAGGGAGGGGAGCCGAGGGGAGTAGTCAGGAGGGTCAAAGGAGGAGCAAGGCCGGGGCCCAACGCAGCGGGGGCTACAGAGCCTGGTCTTCCAACACAGGCCGACTCGGGGGCTTATTCGCCCACCCCACGAGCCCGAGAAGGTATAAAAGGAACATTGACATACAAACGAGGAAAGACATTCATTCACGAATGTGCCCCCACACCCACCATAGAGCTACAATTAGAGGCAAGACACCCAACAAGAGACATGTTGCTGATCTTGCCGGGGCTCCAGGTGTGCATCGTGAGTATACGCCCCACAAACGCCACCTTAAGAACGGTCAGTCCGTCAAGATCGGGTTCAGTGACTAAAGGAGGATTGACAATAAAAGGTTCCCCTCGCTCGAGACGTTGAGTACTACAGTTCTACGGGTGCAAGAGTATGCCTCCTCAAACACCCGGGCATCAAAACAATGATCAAAACAGGCACAAGGTCAGCGGGAAATGACAATTAGAAAGGAGAGGAGTTGGGGAGAAAAACGAAACAAAAGGAAAAGGAAAAGTTGTCCAGCAAAATTAGTGAGGACAGCAGGAGTATAAGGCCACAAAAGGACAGAGGACTGTCCCATGGAGCATCACACTCCAGCAGCCGCCCACCAAGCCCCCCTCACGGCAACAACGAGCCGGACAGGGAAGGGGGACTGTCACTATCAAGACCATTAGAGAAATAGTGACTTGAGTAAATTCAGGTAATACAGTAATTCCTGTTAATGATTATTTTATTACAGTATAAAAGTTTATATTAGTTGTCTTGTTAGCACATTACTCTACATCATTTAAACTTATTGTAACTATATTGACAAAATATTTTAACACACTGATTATGATTTTTGTCCACAGGTGCAGTGTGAGAAATGGAGACGTAACGACCTCCGTATCTTGGTAACATTAGCCAAAACGCCCTATGTTCTAGTTCTGGATGGTGTTTCTGCCATCACGGATGACCTTAATCTTTCTCGGTTGCTCTCAGTGGCTCTGGGGCTCAAATCCCTTGGGGTAGGCATTGTAAGTGGTGCAGAACGTGGGAGAGATGGGTCATGGGACTATACTTGCACACGTCTAACAATTAGCAACTCGCGTCTTACTCTCAGAGATGGATATGAATTTTCCCGTGCTGCCTGTCTCTTCTGTGATGTCATCTCTAGTTCTTTCTTAGCAGCAACTAAGGTTCTTCATGATGTACCGTATGACTTAAGTATGTCTCATAGATCCCAGGTCATTGATTGGAGTTTGAGGCTACAAAAGCATGGTTACCTAGCAATGACATGTCCAGATGTAATGTTTCATATGCAAAAGAGTCTGAGGTCCAAAGAGCAACATAGGGAACCAGACAAAAGCTGTGTAACAAAGGATGAAAAGAAACAGGCAAGAGCACAATTGTGGGCCATCAAAAGGCAGTACAGAAAACTGGCACAAAAATGGGAACTTAATTATGTCACCTTTAACAATGGTACAAGTTTCGAGTACAACTGCCGTGAAGTGCATTATGATTGTAGTGCTTATTATAAAGTAAGATATTACATCCTTCCACCATGTTGTTTAAAGCTTAAAAATAAAATATTAAACACTGTTGATATAATTGCAAAAGAAAACAGAGTTCCTTATGAAATTAGTTCTGGTACTCTTTTAGGTGCTTTGAAGTTTAAAGATGGTCTTCCTTGGGATTTTGACGATGATGCATATTACAGAAATTCAGACGTGGAAGTGTTTATCAGAAATAAACAAAGGATGCGACGACTTGGTCTCTCACCATACTTTAGTGATCAAGTCAGCAAAGGAAATAAATCTGTCGTTAGTAAATATATCTATGCAACTAGTCAGGGGGGTTTTGCATTGGATTTATGGGGCAGGAAAACAATGCCATCTATAGGAACACTGGAAACTCTTAAGAAATATCCAGACAATCTTGTGTGCCTTCAGCATGGTCACATCCCAACACCTATTAAAGTTGCGAAGTCAATCCAGAAGAACATGACATTACACAAAACTAAAAATAAAATACTGCCATCATGCTACCTCAGCTCCTTTATACGTGTGGGTTCCAACTGGTTGCCTGGTCCCTGGAATCCTGGCAAGAAAGCTCTAACTCAGTATGGTGATAATATGTTTCGTCATGAGGCACATTGGCGGTGGAATGATGTTGACAATCCAGGGTGGAAGCCATGTCCACGCCCAGGCCACCATGCCTGTCTTGATTCTCACCCATTGGATGGCTCCTTACCTTTCCTTTGAGCACATCTGCCACATATATGAAAGTCTCATGGCAAAGTACATTCTATTCTTGACAAATTTATTAAATAAAAGATGTACGGGACCAGGTTACCAGAACTAATTGCTGTATTTAGACTTGAATGAACTTAAATATTCTTAGTCTAGTTCAAAATAATTCTCCTTTATTCTTTCTTTCAGCCAAAATTTGATATAAAGTCATACCAATGTATAATAGGTGACTGATATATTGAATTAGCAATTTAATAGGTAAAACAGAATACAGCATGTAAATCCCTTGCAATAATGTCATGTGCTCCATATGTTGAATGTAAACACTGCAGTTGCTGTTTGTCAGTCAACACTGGCAATTTATAAAAGTCGATACAATAGATGGTTTCCATTGTTGGGGCCAGGAAGTATTCTAGACTTACTGAGATCCCCCCTATGCGAACGACTAACCTTCCCCAGTATGCAAGCCACAACAGTCGCCTAATTCCTGGGTAACTATATACTGCTGGATGAAAAGATGTACAGTATCACTGTGCAAGGAAATTTGCCAAACGTATCTCCCTGCACATGAATTAAACCCTGGAGCATTCAGGCAGTGAGGTGACTGCACTGACCAAAGTGCTACAAGATACCACAAATCTGAATAATGAAATATGACTCAAAATCGTCCTTTATCTGGCAGTTTCTGTCCTCCTGCACTGTGCCTTCAGTAGTCCACACCTTCAGTGGTCTGCATGGATTTCCTTTGGTAGCTTCTGTGGAGCTCAGACCTCTCTATGATGAACCTGGCTTATTGGTTACTTTTTGAGGTCTTGGGTTCAATCTGGCTGGATGACAACTCCCTCCTTTCATGTAGTGGCAGGGATTTCGTTGACATTGCATACCTGATTGGTGGGAGGTGAGCACTGTCTTTCAGATGTTTCTGACTGGGACATCATTTGCCTCACTCCAGTACTGCCTGCTTGCCCTGGCACTTTCCAAGGATGTGGGCAAGTGGCAGATACATGCAC
Organism: Procambarus clarkii; assembly: GCF_040958095.1. Lineage (NCBI taxonomy): Eukaryota > Metazoa > Arthropoda > Malacostraca > Decapoda > Cambaridae > Procambarus > Procambarus clarkii. The sequence continues at coordinate 21,215,512 of NC_091162.1, forward strand.
AGCTACCTATGCTTTCTAGGACCCTTATTGCAGAAAACCACAGGGTATATTCGCACCTGGCAGTGGTCTTGCATGTCTGGGTCCTCCTGGAGGGGTTTTCTGACCATCTGACTGAGGATGTGGTGGTGATAGAATCCACTTGGGGGGGTGGGGGAGCAGAGTCCATACAGCCTGTGCTTCTTACCCTTGCAACCTTGCCCAAGATGCTTACCCCTCTCCTTCAGGAGGCGGTGGCGGCATTTTATTCAGTCCACTTCATGTGTCGACAGACCATGCTGACCCATTCTTTAGATTCAGCTTGGCTCTTACCTTTTTGGCTGCCTCTCCCTTTTCATTTCTCTTTCATGGGGATACTGTAGCACAGGTTGTTGTGATGGCAGCTTTTTCATGCCGCTCTATCGATCACCTGTAGTTTTCTTAGGGTTCTGTCCCCTTTCAAAGGCAGTCTAGTCTGGTAGAGACTTTGCCTCTTGTTGGCCATGGTAGGTCTTCAGGTGGGTCAGGCTCCTGGGCCATAGTGCTTCCTAAGGCGGCTTCCTCCTCTGCTCGACGTCACACTCCTCTGCTCGACGTCACACTCGCATGTCATGGAGGTCTGGTTCTACTCCGAATTCACTTTGGTCCTTTCACCGTTTGCCATTTTAAAGCCGCTGTTGGAGTGGGGGGGGGGGAAGGGCATCTGCCCTCTTTTGCCAGCTCCTGGTCCCATAGTTTAGGGGGTTTATCGGGTTATTACCCATGGTGTTTGGTGGGGCTTGTTACTCTCTTTCCTCTATATTTAGGGTTGTGTCTGTTGAGTCAAGAGTCTTCCCCAGGATTATCAGGTATT